>NW_023396571.1:170157-248041 GCF_011125445.2 Fundulus heteroclitus
ACTGTTTTAAAGGTATTTAATGTTTCATTAAATAACTCTCTGCCTGTTAAATATTGTCTGGTGATAATCAGCTCTTAAGCTGATATCAAGACAACGGTTTGAAAGGGATGAATTCGAGCACTAGCGATCTTTTAACAGCAAACCTGCACACACATAGAATAAAGGAGTGACAACTTCTTTCAAGTTCAAGAATTTAATAACAGAAATAAAACATCCAGAGAACATCACTATGTAATGCTGTTTATCTGAATTAACACAATATTTCGATTAACAAATCCTCTCTACTAGGCTAGTGAAACTTAACTAAACTACTAAGCAAATCAAGATAAAAGAAGCTAAGGAACTATTTACATGCACAACAAAGTGGTTGGTCATAATCAGAATAATTTAGTGAACCCTTGTTCACTGCAGATCTGATTCCAAAGACAACATGGAATGGAGTTAAAAAACATTTGGCATGTATTTCAATCCATTCACAATGCAAAGCCCAAGTTAAACAGAACATTATTTGATGAAATAACATTCTGAGGACCGGTTTTGTCCTGTAAAATCATTTAATTCAGAATCGCTTATGCAATTCTACCTCCGGGCGCTAGGGGTCGCTGCTGCGATCGTCGCTAGCCTGGTTAAAGTCTATAGTTATCATAATTGCCTTTACAACCAGCATTAATATACCATATTGATGCGGGAATAAGGTTCATAGCACCATCGAAGGATGGCCGAGTAGAACGGTTAAGCTTTATGCTTTAAAACGTACTCCTTTTAAAATGTCCGAAACCAGATGTTAGCCAGGCTAATAGCAGTTTGGCTAGCGAGCGTTCGGCGTTAACAGATAAAGGCTTTAGCTCTATTTTCATAATGAGTGGACTGGATAACGTAAACATTAATGTCCCATCAATGTATGAAACCCTTGTGGAGATAACCTTTGTTATATCCATAAAAAAAAACACTGGAATCGTATCGGCGATGGCCTGATACAGAGTGTTAGCGTGAGCTAAGCCGGTTAGCTCTTTGTGTTTAATAACACCATGTACACATTACACAAACATTTCCCAATAACCAGGTAATTTAACTTCACCATCAGCTCGCTGCCCAATCTGTTGGTGCCTCATGTGTGAGTTTTGTCCACTTTGGCCGTTCCAGGAAGGACGTAAAAGCAGGGAGAACCATTGGTTCCTTCTTGGCCGGCTAGCGCTTAGCTCTGCAGCATGAGCTAACAGCATGGTCAGGGTCGGAGGCCTGGTGCCCTGCAGACAGTCTCTGATTCGGTTGCAGTCACGATCAGAGCAGATTTTCCTCAGAATTCGACAGCAGGTCATTCTGCCGGCTTTTCTGCTCCATCTGGGGTTCGCTTCCCGGTAAAGGCTGAGGAGAAATACAACAGAGCTGTTTTGCAGGCGGGATCTTTCCTCCTGCTACCGGTGATGAGGTTAAACAGCAGACTTAGCTCTGTATTTGCCCGGACATGTTCCCCGGCGACGAGAGACCTCTCCAGATGCGGCCTGTGTGTTCTTTCAGGCCCGTGCAGGGGCCATGGCCTGAAGTGGTTTCCTGGTCTGCTCCAGGACGAAGTGGTTCTAGAGAGAGGCTCTGAGAAGGTCTGAAGAGAAGTGAGAACTCTTTGTCTGAGGGATGAAGGTGTTATAGCAGCAGGACCCCATGTGAGAGAAGGAGGGGCCATCCCCGCTGGCTCTCTGCCTGTGTATCCTTTGTGTACCCTTTGCAGCAGGATAGAATTCTTTTGTCACCTCTTCCCTACTGTGCAGAGTCCAATCTGAGACCAAATATTCTTCATGGCGGTAATATAGCATAACAATGGAGAAGCTATCAGCAGAACACCGATGCAGGTGAAAGGGTTCTCCATAAAGAGAACAGGCCTAACTGCTTTGTGTCCAAGAGGTGAGTAAATTACAGGTGAGGATGGTGAGGAGTTTTTATCCAAATGGTGGTTGAAGGATACCCGTTCTGTGTCAGATTTATTTTCACTTTGACAAGAAAATATCATGAAATCAGCATCTCTTCACTGTATCAAACACAACGAGAAGCCCCTGTTTTCTTAAAACAACACTGAAGACCTGAAGAATATCCTACAAAGACTGTTCACTAGGTGGATTTCTAACACCTTCATCAGTCTGGAGGGACCGTAAGCTTCATGAAGCAGGCGTAACCATTTCCAACAGCTGGTGGGATAACAGATATTTCTCATCTATCGTTTCACTATCATGAAAATGAATCATTCCTGATCCATAAAGTTATTTCAGCCATTAAATCCATGAGTTCCTGCAAGCCTTCTGACAACAGCACCATGTTTCTGCACACAAAACCGTTTTATTCTCAGTGAAATCTGCCCCTCTGCTGCGGAAAAGGTTTCAGACTGTAAACCTGCAGGAATTCTGTCCGTTTGTGGGTCAAAACAAACAGAACCTCCTGAAACAAGATGTTTTGGCTGATAGGCCAGGCTCTGAATGTTCTCCTGCAGCTCTCAGGCCTCTGCTGCTGCCTGGTTTCACTTCCATCGCTGAGCGAGCAGAAAGCCCCTCCGTTAAGCTGCTGGTTTTCACTAGGAGCGGCAGCAGCTCTTTATGGTGGCGCTGGGCAGAGATGGACACGGGCAGATATCGACTGAGACAGCCTTAATGACTCTTAGCCATCTGGTCGGTGTTCTGTGTCAGAAACAGAGCAGCTGAGTGCTGCAGAGAGGAAACGCTAAAAACTGCGGTGAAAACTTAATCGTCTGCTGCTTGTTTCAAGCTTGCAGCAGCGGAGGGGTTGGTGTGCGTTCTGCGAGGAAGCAAGGACACCCAGAGGTCACTGCATCAGGTAACAGGACCAACATGAGGAGCCGGCTTAAAGGACTGGCCTGTCTATTAACAACCATCAGTTCACTAAGATTTGAACAAAGATTTTAAATTAAGGGACCAAATCATCACCGATGAATCCAGAATAGTAAACCCAGGAATGATAAACCAGACCAGCGGTGTAGCAGCCAGGTTCTGCTGATCCCATCATTAACTAACTAATCATCGTCAGTGTGTCTCTATAAAAACAGCAGTTTAAAACCATCTGAAGTCCATCATCCTGCAGAGAGGAACATCATTACAGGAGGAGAACATCTCAGCAGCTTCCAGCCTTCAGGATGGACATCCAGCAGGTTCAGCCCAAGAACAATAAGATATATTCTGTTATGATACTTAAAATACTCTCTGCTGCAGTGAAAAATGAGTCCACTCTCAGGTAAAGCTGTGCCATAAGCAGAAAATATGAGCAGAACCAGTTTCAGGTTCACTGGGTTAAACACAACCACCTGTTCATTACCAGACAGCCTTAAATGTCTCAGCCCAAAGCAGCATGTGTTCCTGAACCCAGCTCCTCTCTGCAGAGCTCAAACCTGGGACCTGAAACCTGAGGAGGTTTTTGCTCTAAGCTGGAGACAGGTTGATCTTTGGGGTTCGCTTGATTTTTCTGCCTTCCTGCAGCACAGAACAATGACAGGTTCTCAGTTCTTTTCTTTTCCTCTGCTCTAACTTCTGATGTTCTTCTGTTCTGGTTCTTCTCTGTGAAGATCACTGAGTTCTGTCAGGGCCCGAGTCAGTGCCGGCGTCAGGAGGAGAGAGGAGCGTTTTGCTCCCCCCCTCCATCACGCTGCCACATGTGGAGGAGGTTGGGGAGTGCCGACCGGAACCACACTCACTTAGACTTTCTGAAATTTTCACAACATTTGTACAGCTTGGCGTGACGGACACTTTAGGTGTCTTGGGGGGGGGGGGGGGGGGGGGGTCTCACCCCTGCTGAGGCCTACACAACGTGCATTTAGACACTGAGGGTTCTATGTGGGGTGTGTGGGGTTGGCACTGTCTGTCTTCCAGAGGGGGATGGGGGGGGGGTCTGGGCTGGAAGTTGGGGGTCGGCTGGGGCTGGCACTTCTGCTCTCCCTCAGATAGGGTGTGGGTGTCTGGCATGGGGGGTTGGGTGGTGTGTGGCCTCGGTGGAGAGCTCTTCTTGCTGTGTGTGTGTGTGTGTGTGTGGGGGGGGGGGGGGGGGCTGACCGGCTGGTCTGGGCACCTGCGGGTTCATGGGGGGGGCTCTGGTCGGCTGGCTCGTTCAGATCGTGTTGGCTCTGTCTCTGGATGGATGGAGTTGGGGACATCGGGGCTGGAACCAGACGTATGGACCAGGTGGCCCCCCATCTATGATGGGGATCACCTCCCAGGTCTGGGGGCTGGATGCCCCCCAGGGCTATCGGTATGTGTTTGGTGAATGCGTACCTGTGTTTATGGTTCTGCCTTTTCGTCAGGTTGGGTTTTGCTCTGCCCTCCCTCCCAGTACTAAGTGTGGAGCCCCCCCCCCCCCCCCCCCCCCATTGGTTGGTAACTTGACCCGCTGGTGCATTGGTGGTCCTCGGTGTCCGGGGCTTGTTGCTCGGGGGAAGGATGCTCCAGGGCCTCAGTTCTCTGGTAGCGTGGTTGGATCTGCTCTGCCGTGTCAGCAGAGGTGACAGGCAGAAGCTCAGTAACCCGGATCCTCTTGGACCACGCTGAGCTGTCACCTCACAGCGAGGCGTTGCAGGACGTCCGCTGGCTCCCACCGTAGCTGCATCATCTTGCTTCCTGATATCTCTGTGGTACTGCCAGGGCACAGTGTTTATGTCTGCTGATCAACAAACACATTCACAACCAACGCTTGGCATATATTGTTTTATTTGAAGATGAATATATGTCTCTTGTCTTTTCTTTTTATGGTCAAAATATGTGACTAAGCCCGTTTAATGTGGTTCAGCATGCAGGTTCGGTCTAGAAACTTGTCTATCTCACTGAAAATAAGCTCACCCATCTAATTAAAAGTGCTGTAAAAGTTGTCAGAAAAATCATCAATCAGTCTTTGCTGACCCAGCCCATGTTGTCCATTATGAGCTGCCTGTCCTCCTCATTAAAACTGCCAGTCAAGAGCGGGACAGTGATTTAAGCGGTGCTTTGATCATACAGGACTAGAGGACAGTCCGTGTGATGTGCTGCAGGTTTCACTGGGTCACTCTGATTCCACCAAGCTGTTCTGGGATCAGAGAAAAGGAGCGCCGCAGCAAATGTTCTTAATGGATGAGACGGATTAGAAGCAGAGTGTTTATTAAAGGGATTATCTGCAGGATTTTAGAAGCTTTTAAAGAGTGAAAAAGACTAAAATCACAGGAAGATGAACAAAGAGCTGCAGTTGGCAGAAACATGGTCCGACTCTTTGATCCATGCAGAAACGTGCTGTTATACGGCGTGAATCCCACAGTCACCATGTTGGTCTCTGAGCCTTAGACTCTGAAGGTGGTTTAAGGGCTGTTTTACAGCTGTTTCAGAAATGAACCTATTAATCTCAGCAGAAGCTGGAACCTGGTGCCTTAGAGAAACGTGTCCGTGTAAAAGCTTGTCCTGCTCCAGCCAAAAGAACTTAAACTGGAAACCAACAGAAAACAGAGCAGAACTGTGGTGTAGAGCCATGATCTGAAAAGTGAGGCTCAGTCTTCTGCTGCATCTAACAGCTTTCATTGCAGGATTGTCCTGGAGGCAGCTCCACCATCTTCCCATTGATCAGTTTCACCCTGAAGCAAACATGGAGCGCAGCTAAGAGTCACTGTGTGCATGCAGAGAGGGCAGTCGCATGGTTGCAGGAAGCATCAATGAAAACCGTCCGTCTTTTTCTTTATCATTAATAAATAAAACAGTTTGTTTTTAGCATGATTGATGAGTTGAAGCAGATTTATCAGTGGGATCTGAAAACACGTCACCATAGCTGCTCCTTTGTGTTTGTGGCTCCAGGCTGCTTCAGGTGGACTTGGAGGTGTGAGATGAATCTAACCCGAGGAGCAGGAAGGTCATATTAATGGAGATGAAATATTCAAGTGACCTCCTGCTCCCCTGCTAAAACTGTGACTTAACGCAGGAATTTTACGGGTTATGATTCCATTTAGCCGATCTGATTACAGTCGCGACTCTTTCCACACCAATAATGATGAAATGGATTAAAAAAAGGAGCAAAAAGATGGAGCGGGCAAGTGAAAGGCGCCACACACGCTCTGATTGAATTCCAGCATTTTCTTTTCCCTCCAGAGGAGCCGAAGTTTGATCTTTACTAATTGATACGTCCCGGCTCGGCACATGAATCTCACACAGCTCATACCTTGGGCCAATTTAGCTGTTCCACTGGCTGACTTTTAATTGAGTCCACATTAAAATTTACTTATAAAATAATAATGGGCTCCCATGCAAATGAGCCCATCCCAATATTGCCGAAGCTTCATTTGCACATCCACAAGCAGTCTGGGAGTTCAGAAATCAATATAGGCGATTAATAAAATATGGGCTACAGGAATAATTAAATCCATCTGATGCAGCGACTCAGTCAGCCTCGGCAAAGCAAAGGTGCAACTTTACCACAATCTCATTTATTCTGGGCTGCCTGCATGGCTGTTTCAATTACACACATTCAAATAATGATAATAATGTGTGTTAAAGGAAAATTACACCCTGAAATATACGTTACTTCATGGAGTGTGTTAAAGGCTTCTCAGCACATTAACATAATGCACCAAATGAAACCGCTCTTTAATTTCTGCACGTGCAGCTCATCGCCACTGACTCTAGCTCTGCAGGAGAGACGAGTTCAGCTTCATGCACCGCATCTTCTCTCCCAACGTTCACAGAAACACCAAGTCCAGTTAAAGGGGGGGGGGGGGGGGGGTGAACATTTCATCAGATCCTTTTCAGATTGCAACAACAACAGAAGATATCAATTGATGGTGTAAAAAATATGTCTCCTCATCAAATGTTCTCTGTCTAATTCCGTGTAATTACAAAATTAAATGTTTTATATAGAAAGTTGTAATGTTTTCCTCAGTCCTTCCACGTTCTCAGCGTGATAGAAGAACCAGTTTCCAGTAAAACCCAGCAGGTTCTTGACTGGTTCTACAGCCAGAGAGCCCGTTGGGTTCTGCTGCATCCTGAGGGTTTGAAGATCATCACAGAGCAGGACGACTGATTCCTTCTGGCTTCAGTCTCTGCAGGATGGTTCACAACCTCGTGATGTTTAGAGATGCTCTTCAAACCGGAGCACACAGTTCCTGCAGTTCTTCTAATCACAGAAGCTAATGGACTCGGCCGCTCTGAATGCACCTGGGTGTAGAACAGAACCAAGCTTCTGTGGGAAGGTTCCCCTTGTTCAATGCACTTATTGAAGGAACTGGACCACTGCAAGCTCTGATAGGGAACTTTAGAGTCTAACTTTAGTCCATGCTGGGTTCCTGGTTGGTTGCATGTTTGAGGAACCTGAGAATCATCAGAATCAGATGGTTGAACAGTTTCAGCTGCAGCGTCATGGTGTCTTATATGTAAAGTGCAGCTGCTCTGCCTGCCGGTCACCTCCTGCTGACACACAGGTGGAGATGATGTCCTACAGCGACACGTCACGCCGTCTGACCTCCAGCGTTCCCATGCAGATCGCTGCAGGAGGTGTTGAGCAGAGATAACCGTCACCTTGCTGCTCTGGAATCATGATGTGAACATGGTGCTGAATCTGGAGCTGCTTCTAATGAATCCACTCCAACACGTAATGACTGAGTAATCACGTTACGAACAGCCTCCTCTTTATTCTGACAGCAAGCCTGCCTGCATCTGCGCTGAGCCGGGCGGCGATGCCAGCAGCATTTGCATCCCTCACTCAGGAGGTGCAATGATTCTGCTGAATTGTTTTTGCAACGGGAATGTCCAATTCAATAAAGTTAATGATCTCGAAAGACACAGAGAAGAGGAGGAGGGAAACAACTTGATTAAAATGCAGATGTTCACCATGCGACGGACGCATATGATGGCAGCCATGTCTCCATGGAATCAGGCTTTCTTTACTTTGTAAAGATTGTAGCTGATAGCAAACTAGTTTCTCTAAATCCTCTAAACAAACAGGAGTTCAGAAATAGGTCTGCAATCAGCCAACATGGGGTGATCTAGACCAGGTTATTTATGAAGACGATGAACTACTGCATGTTTAAATTTAGCAGGGCTCACAGTAATGGTACGGACACACTGAGCAGTACCGGGAAAGACCTCTAAAAATGGTGGAGGGAGCGCATCCTGTGGGGAGCCTGGTGGCTTCAGGTGCCTCCAGGAACGCCAGTAGCTTAAAAAACAGCAGAACAAGGAGCTCAGACAGAAGCTCAGCATCAGGCGGGGCAATCAGAGCCCTCGTGGTGAAAACCTCAATAAAAACATTAATAAATTATCACACGTTTCAGCCGAGGCTCGAAATAAGGGGGCTGAGGAGGGTTAAGAACAGAGTCAATGGTGTTGAACAGCTGGATTTGTCTTTCCGCCTCTTTGATGGAGTTCTGGTAGTGAGGCAGCAGTCCTTCATGATTTGATGCTTGTGTGTGGAGCCAGTTACTGACTGGACCAACTTAAAGAGTCAGAAAGGTTTAAAAGTCATTTACCAGTGGTTTATCAGCACAGCACACCTGAATATTGTTGCAACTCAAAGCTGGAGATGAAGATGAGAAAGTGGTCCGTTTTGCAGATGGTTGCCGTCCCTCTTCCTCCCCTGAAAGCTGCAGAGAGATAAAAGAGTGGCAACTCACTGGCAAAAGTTCGGATAAGGTGTTGTCCTCACCGGCAGTCAGGCATGCCTCCATGACACAGAAAATCCAGATTATGGTAGGTGGAGAAATTTTGAAGAACAAAGATCTTATTTTCCGGAGACTTTTGAGCGATGGATCCAATGTAGCTATCGCCAAAGCTGCCCAAGCAAACCCAGGCAAGAATCAAGAGAATCCCGGAAACAAAGATGCATAAACCCACTTAGGAACAGACCAATCGATGGCCGGTAATCATCAGAGGGTAGTTTAGACCTCTGGAACAGGTGAGTCAACATTTCTGACAGAAACTGAGGTTTTATGTCCATCATTTGGAAATATGGCAAGGTTTGGCTGGTGATCAGAAACCAGCAGAGAGTCACTTTTTTCTTAGGCCAAGTTTAAAAGCAGCACTAGCAGATAGAACTGAAACAGAGAAAGAGAACATCCAATAACCTCTTTTCCACTGCAAGGATTTAACGCCAGGGTTTTGGCTTTACAGGGTAAACCAAAGCCTGGAGATTTTAAGTTTGACGCTTTTCCATTTATCTAAAATAGCCCAATGAAGTATGGGGAAGCTGTGAGGAAAACTACAGTACACCTCCGATCCAGCAGGTGGCGGCAAGAAGACCCCGTAGGTCAAACAGACAAAGGCAGACTGTGAAGCTGTATCCTGCTTCTTGTCTGCAGAGTAAGATGGAGAACACTCAACGGGTTGATGACGTTCCACCTCATTAGCCCTTTTTCACCGACCCTAGTCCGCCTGATCTTCTTCACTTCACCACTCCTTCCTGCACCGTACCCCACAGTTCCACATCCGGTCCGTTCCGGCCCGCCTCCGTGAGTCCGTGAAAGGCAACGCCTGCTACATCCGTGGTTTCTCCTTTCAGCTTCGCTCCGACGTTCTTTGAGCCCAAGGAGATAACGTGATCATCATCATTACTACGTTTAAAATTAAATGTGAAGTGACAAACCTGCTTCCTGATTTGGTGCAAAAACTGGTTTTCATGTGATATTTAAATAAAAGTTATTTTTTTTAAAACAAATGTTTAAAAAAAATGATTTAATTTGTGGTGAACGATCTCACATTATTTAATTTTGACAAACCAGATGTTGGTGACGTTCTTTTTCCTGTTTGCTATGATTGTAATTGACCCGGCCGGAGCCCGATGGACCGGAACAGAACAGAAAACTGGACTTGTGACGTTGGGAGTGACGTAGAATGTGGAGCCGTTCTCATCAATTAACAACATGTATAATAATAATAATTAATAGTTGCTCTGTCTGTCAGATGTGAATGGAACAGAGCAAGCATAGAGGATGTGGAATCTGAGGGTTAGATCCTCCTCCTCCATCACTTACTGTTCCACAACCGGTCCCTTCGTCACCCTGATGTTCCCACAATAATTCCTGTACTAAAAAAAGAGTCCAGTTATCCCTCAGAATAACCGAGCTGCTCTCCCCCCAATCATCAGCACACGTTTTGAAAGGTCCACACCTTAGACTGTTCTTTCTGCTGACCATGAGGCTGACACAAACCGCTGTGAGAACAGCTCTCAACTCAAAGGGTTCTCAAAGGGTCCAAACAAAAATAGAGTTCTGGCGGACGACCTGGGGGCAGCCAGAGCCGACCAGGTGTTCCGGAGGCCGGCGGGGGAGACCACTGACAACCACCTCTGAAGAACCCTCGAGAACACTGAGAACCTCCTCTGAAGCACACTGGGGAACACTGGGGCTCTCTGGAGACCTTTGAGAACCTCCAACAACCACAGAGGTAGCTCAGGGTAACATGAGCCACTCTGACTAGAAGCTTTGTCACAAAGGAAAGTTTTAAGATTAGTCTTAAAAGTAGACGGGGTGTCTGCCTCACGGACCAAAACTGGGAGTTGGTTCCACAGGAGAGGAGCCTGATAGCTAAATGTAACCCACGTGACCGCCACGCCCCAACCACCTTCCCTTTAAGCCGTCCCTTTAACAGCTGGGAACCTCATGTGTATTTCCGGGTTTTCCACTGTGCTGCTGCTCACTGTTGGTTGTGGCGTCGGTTGTTAACAAAACGATCTCAAATCTCCAAATCGACTCATCGCTGAACAAATTCATTCCTAAAATTCGAGGATCTGCGGTGAGTTAAGTACCATCTGAACTTAACGTTGTATCAGCCATACTAGCGCCGCTAATATATCCGCCGTAATACTCACCAGGTTGGGCTTTGTTGATGCCTGATTTACCTTCTGATGAGAACAAGTAACATCCACTTCCTCAGACAATCCGTTACTCGACGGTGAGTAAATATTCATCCATATATGATGGGGCGTTATTTCCGCTGTGTGCCGCCAGTTAGAATTAGCTACCAACTCGACAATCAGTTGCTTGCATGAGTTCAGTGAATTTACTAATTACTTACTTAATAAAAAGTCACACTGTTAAAGCCGAATTGAAGGCCACACCTTTAATATTTAAAGGCTTCCCTTTCAACTTTAGATTTGATTATTTTTCATGATTTATTTGGTTATTGTTGTATTCCATGCTGGTGCATCTATGAAGTCTGGTACCTAATATGATTTCGTTTGTAGCTACTTTGATCAATCACATTCTTAAAGTTGATTGATTTGATTTATTATTAGCTGTTTATAGCGACTGCTAATTACCTTGAGATATTTTGAACTTGAATTACGAAGTGCACTTTTCTTTTTAAAAGGACTTTTTTTTTTCCCCTTTCCCTTATTTTTATAAAGTATGAAGTGGTTGTCAATACATAGCAGTATGTATTTGGTTTTTCCCCATTTAGCATATATAAATATAACATTTATATATGAAATTAATGTATGTTTTCTGGCCTTTTAGGTCAGGTTTTTTTTTTCCTCCCCCTTCAACGGAGGATGGCGAGCTACCCACACACCACCTGGTGGTAGGAAAAGAGACACTTTCCACACATGAAACAAAATAAACTCTAAGGGAGTATCTAAAAGGAAAGAACAATTCTCCCGTTGCTCTTGGACTTGTGAACTACATTTAGTTTTGAAGTATTATTATTTTTTTTCGATTGGGTTGGGTTTTTCCCCCGTCTTTGTTTCTTTTGAACAATTTACTTTTTGTTTAGTTTTTGTTAGTAGTATTATTATTATTATTATTATTATTATTATTATTATTATTATTATTATTATTGTCATTATTATTATCATTATTATTTCTACTGCAATAAATAGCAATACAAACAAAGCTCTTTGCATCAGTTGCATCAATTATCCACCCAATCACGACTCCATGCCGTACCTATTTCTGATTTTATAAAGTGGTTAACACTAAGCCCTGCAGTCAGACCTGCGCACTTAATAAGAGCGTTACATGTGGCGAGCTAGCCAGGAGTCTTGTAGTGGGTGAATAATTGAATAATTCCACAGTGCCTTTATTTTGGGTGTGTTATCATTATCAATAACAAAAACAAAAATGGATGTTGTTACTCAGCTGGGGTTAAACATGCAACGATCTGTGTTAGTTACTGGCACTCAGAGCACTGACGACGAAAAAGAGATAGTTGATTGTTTACAATGTTATGGTGTAGTAAAAGAGGTTTTTCATGTCAGTGATCCACAAAGTACATTTTATAAAAACCTGATTGTCGAGTTTGAAGAAGATTCTACATTAAATGCACTACAACCCCTTTTCCCATATAATTACCCTTCCCGAACCACAGTAGATGCGATATTTCGTGTTACTTCTCTCGCTTCAGAGTATGCAGCCTCAGTGAGTAGCAGCAGCCCTCCCATGGACTACATTGATGAGCTGAAGAACATAGCTAAACGAAGTGGAAAACGGTTTGAGGAGGTCCTGAAAGGTGTAATGGATCAAATCAGCACACATTTGGAGACCACAGGGGGTGGTGATGATGGAGATGATGATGGTGGTGATGATGGAGATGATGGTGGTGATGAAGAGGAGGAAGAAAAAAAAGAAGACATCCTCACCTTAGCACAGTCTGTGCAAAGTCAGCAGGTGTTACCAACTGTACTTCAAGCCTCTTCAGCTCCTCCAACCCATTCGTCCACTGATCAGCAGGGAGCACCACCTGGATCCAGTCACTCCCGTATACCACCAACCCAGAGGGTTCCTCTGTCGAGGAATGACCTCATTCCACAGGACGTTCAAAGAGTTGTGGTGGAGCATGTTGTAAAAAATAGTGACTTTTCCACATCTTCACTTAGACTCCGCTCATTTTCAGGAAAAATTCCTAAACCAAGCAATGAAGCGGACTATGACTCATGGCGATCTCAAATTGAATTGTTACTTGCTGATCCCAGCCTTTCCAGATCGCATGTTAATCGGCGAATTGTGGAAAGTTTGTTGTCACCAGCTGCAGATTTAATTAAATGGTTGAGCCCTGGTGCACCACCTTCCACTCTTCTTCAAGTCCTCGATTCAGCTTTTCAGACAGTACAGGATGGAGAGGAGCTTTTCGCTCAGTTTTTAAACATTTTCCAAAATCCTGGAGAGCGGCCATCTTCCTACCTCCAGCGATTGCAGCTTACCCTCAACACAGTAATAAAAAGAGGAGGAATATTATCAAGAGACAAAGACATACAATTACTTAAACAGTTCTGCCGGGGATGCTGGGACAACTCAGTCATCTCCAAGTTGCAACTAGAGGAGAAAAAAAACAATCCTCCCCCATTTTCTGAACTTTTGTTGTCACTCCGGACAGAGGAGGACAGACAAATTGCTAAAGATTCTCTAATGAGAAAGCACATTCATTCATCTAAACAAAAAGTGACCATTCAGTCTCAGAGTACCTGCTCTTGTGGTCATGACACAGTTAATGAAGAATTGAAAGAATTAAAAAAGCAGATTCAACAACTCCAACGGCAGATGTCTTCCTTCATGTCCAGAAAGACACCTGTTGATGCAAAATCAGAACTGCAACAGACCAAGTTTAAGCCAAGGACCAGCAACACCTCACCTCAGACCGCTGGAAGACCAAAGCCAGGGTACTGTTTTAACTGTGGTGAGGATGGTCATATGTCTTCCCAATGTAGCAACAAAGCAAATCCAAGCCTTGTGGAACAAAAAAAGAAACAGCTTCGTCAGAAACAACAAGCGTGGGATGGACAAAAGTCAAGTCAGCAGTTAAACTAAATGCAGTTCCTGCTGAGGGACAACCAGGAGCTGCCACTATCAGCTGTCCCAAACCCCATTCTGAATCACATTTTGTATTACCTAAGGGTCTCATCGGTACAAAGAGCATGGGCCAAATCCAAATAAAGGGGACAAACTTCAGCTGCCTCCTTGACAGTGGGTCGCAAGTCACTACAGTACCACATTCATTTTATAATACCCACCTCTTTGACCATGAAATTATGTCTCTGAACAATCTGTTGGAAGTTGAGGGTGCCAATGGGCAAAATATACCATATCTTGGGTACATTGAATTAAATTTGACTTTTCCACCTGAATTTTTTGGCTCACCAATTGAAGTGGACACCCTAGCTTTGGTAGTCCCAGACACCAAAACCACACATCCACTTTTACTAGTAGGCACAAATGCACTTGATATTGCCTACAAGAAGCACCTGGAGAGCCAGTTGACTACTTTTAAACCCACTGCTTTTGGGTATCAAGCTGTCTTGAAGATCCTGCAGAACAGGTATGTTCAAAACTCACCTGAACATCCAGTTGTTTTGACTTTGCAGCCTGATCAGCCACAAACCATATTATCTGGCCAAACTGTTGTCCTTGAGGGATGTTTGACCACACGGGTGTTGAGGGAAGAGAAAGTGGTTGTTGTTGAACACCCAGTCTCTTCCTGTCTGCCTGGGGGACTTATGGTTAAAGCCTGTCTCATTAACATACCACAACATCGGCCTTGTTACCTGCCAGTGGTAGTAACTAATGAGTCAGACCATTCAATTATCATCCCCGCGAGAGCAGCCATTGCAGAGATTACCGCTTTAGAGTCTGTTATCTCCAAAGAGCAAAGTGTCAAAGTCCATGACAAGCCTGCAGAGTCATTAACACCTCAGCTTCAATATAATTTTGGAGAATCGCCTTTAACACCAGAATGGAAAAGTCGGATCATTTCAAAGTTCAACAGCATACCAGAGGTCTTTGCCAAACATGACCTTGATTTTGGTTGTACAGACAAGGTGAAACATCAAATAAAATTGTCTGACCCTACACCGTTTAAACAAAGACCACGCCCTATACATCCACAGGATGTTGATGCTGTGAGAAAACATCTTCAAGAACTGCTTGAGTCTGGAATAATCCGTGAATCAGAATCTCCATTTGCTTCACCCATTGTGGTGGTGCGTAAGAAAAATGGCTCTGTACGCCTCTGTATTGATTATCGGAAACTTAACATACAAACCATTAGAGATGCTTATTCCCTTCCGAAACTAGAAGATGCATTTACTGCACTGGCAGGCTCTAAATGGTTCTCTGTGCTGGACCTAAAATCTGGGTATTACCAGATAGAAATGGAGGAAGCTGACAAGAACAAAACAGCCTTTGTTTGTCCTTTAGGCTTCTGGGAATTTAATCGTATGCCTCAAGGAGTGACCAATGCTCCAAGCACTTTTCAACGACTCATGGAAAAATGCATGGGTGAGCTCCATCTGAAAGAAGTTCTGGTTTTTATTGACGATTTGATCATCTTTGCACCAACTCTTGAAGAACACGAAGAAAGATTGATGAAAGTCCTAAACAAATTAAAAGACTTTGGACTAAAACTGTCCATTGAAAAATGTGTGTTCTTTCAAACTTCAGTGAAGTATCTTGGTCATGTTGTGTCCGAGGATGGTGTGGAGACAGATCCCGATAAAATTTCCACCCTTGCATCTTGGCCAGTGCCAAAGAACCTGAAGGAACTGAGATCGTTCCTGGGATTTGCAGGATATTATCGGCGATTTGTGAAAGACTATTCTGCAATCGTCAAACCGTTGCATGACCTTACTGCTGGCTATCCACCTAGCCAAAAGAAACTAAAACCTATGTTGAAACCCCAGAACTACTTTAACCCAAAAGAGCCTTTTGCTGAACGTTGGACTGAATCTTGTCAGCATGCATTTAACACCATTATTGAAAAACTCACTACTTCTCCTGTACTTATATTTGCAGATCCTCGCAAGCCATACACTCTCCATACTGATGCCAGTTCTTCAGGCCTTGGAGCAGTGCTATATCAAGAAAATGATGGCAAAAATCGAGTTGTAGCTTATGCAAGTAGAGGTCTATCCAGAAGTGAATCAAACTACCCAGCACATAAATTAGAATTTCTGGCACTTAAATGGGCAGTTACTGAGAAGTTTAATGACTACCTATACGGCGCACAATTCACTGTGGTCACAGACAGCAATCCGCTGACCTACCTTCTGACATCAGCTAAGCTTGATGCTACAAGTTATAGATGGCTCTCTGCTCTGTCCACATTTACCTTTAAGATTGTTTACAGAGCAGGAAAACAGAATGCAGATGCTGATGGGCTGTCCCGACGACCACATCCTGAGATGCCGGATGACCTTAAATCCTACAAAGAAAGGGAGAGAGTGTTAAAGTTCGTTCAACATCATCTCGAGGAACCAGGTTGCACCACCATTGACCAGCACATTGTTGAAGCCATCTGTGACCGCCACCTAGTGCTCAGCTCAAGCAACGACCATGCCCTGGTTCTCTCTTTGTCTGGCCATGTGGAAAGCCTACCTGACAGTTACACAGACGATGCCCAATTTGCCACTGCTGTCCTGCCCCGGTTCTCTACTGCTGATCTTGCTGCCAAACAGCGAGCTGATCCCATCATCCAACATGTGATTGCTCAGCTTGAGAGGGGGGAATCTCCACCGCCATTGCTAAGGGATGAACTTCCAGATCTGCCACTCCTGCTGAGAGAAATAAATAAACTGGAGCTCCGTAACAACCTTCTTCTCAGGAGACGGCAAGTGGGAAACAGTGCTGCCTATCAGCTAGTGTTACCAGAGGAGTGTCGGCATATGGTGATGGTTCAGCTTCATGATCGTATGGGCCACCATGGGATCGAGAGGACATTAGACTTGATTCGTTCCCGGTTCTTTTGGCCACGAATGTCCACTGACGTTTACAACAAAATCAAGACCTGTGAACGATGTGTGAAAAGGAAAACTTTACCAGAACGGGCTGCACCTCTCGTTAACATAAAAACTTCAAGACCTCTAGAACTAGTGTGCATGGACTTCCTGTCTCTGGAGCCAGACCGCAGAGTGAAAGATATTCTCGTGATTACAGATCACTTCACAAAATATGCTGTTGCTGTTCCAACACCAAATCAGAAAGCTCGAACTGTTGCTAAATGCTTGTGGGAAAATTTTTTTGTCCACTATGGCATTCCAGAGAGGCTACACAGTGACCAAGGACCGGATTTTGAATCCCGTACCATCAAAGAACTGTGTGATATTGCTGGCATCCATAAAGGAAGGACAACTCCTTATCACCCCAGAGGTAACCCTGTGGAAAGATTCAATCGTACATTGCTTAACATGCTAGGGACATTAAGTGAGCAGAATAAATCTCGATGGAAAGATTTTGTAAAACCCCTTGTTCACGCATACAATTGCACTAAAAATGATGTCACTGGGTTTTCTCCATACGAACTAATGTTTGGTCGCCAACCTCGTCTTCCCATAGATGTGGCTTTTGGGTTACCACTGGAAGAGGACACCTCCACCTCTCACCTGCAGTATGTCCAAAGGCTGAAAATGCATCTGCAAGACAGCCATCAGTTGGCTGCGGAAAACTCAGAAAAGGTGATGTCCCGCAATAAGACCTTTTTTGATCGGCATATCACCACTTCCGAACTTGCCGTAGGCGACAGGGTCCTTGTTAGAAACGTCCGACTGAGAGGAAAGCATAAATTGGCTGACAAATGGGAACCTGACATATATGTAGTGGTAAAGAGGGCTGGCACCCTCCCTGTTTACACTGTAAAACCAGAGAACCAGGATAAACCTCTCAGAACACTCCATCGTGATCTTTTATTGCCTTGTAATTACATAGCTGAACAGAGCCCTGTAAAAAACTTACCTGTGAAGAGGAAAAAGTACCTGCCTGTGAACTTACCTGACCCTGACAATGAAGATTTATCAGAAGAGATCATCTCACCTTTGTATGATCCGTCTTCCTTCGAACCTGTGAAATTCATCACTGTTGTTGATTCACCAGTACCTCCTGTCCAGCAACCTGTTCCACCTGCAGACCTACCTGAAGTTCCTGATCAACCCCCATCCTCTGCTGCAGAAGAGGAACAGGAGCTCCCAGTCGTCACAGAGGAAAAAAAGGAATTTCAACCTGTGGACAGAGAGGCGGTAAACATCAGTTCAAAAACTAATGATTCTCCAGGAGATGCTGCTGGAGATCCTGCTGCTGAGGGAGGTCCTGTTCCTGAACCTGTCACTCCAGAGCCCTCCACCAATGATATGGAACCAGAAGTGGACTTAATTGTTCAAACAGAATCATCAAGTCCCGAAACAGAATCATCAAGTCCCGAAACAGAACCATCGAGTCCTGAGGGAGAACCATCTTTGCGGAGGTCAACCCGAGCAAGAAGACCACCAGAACGTTTACAGTACTCCCAACTCGGTCACCCGCTGTTGAAGAGTATCCAGTTGTTGTTTCATGGATTGACCACTGCATTTACACATGCTCTTGAAGGGATTGAGGATGATGAACACATGACTGTTCCTGGTATTATCCAGCCAGCCATCCAGACTCAACCTGGTCCATGTACGGGGACGTGCATGGGATCAGGGGGGGAACATGTAACCCACGTGACCGCCACGCCCCAACCACCTTCCCTTTAAGCCGTCCCTTTAACAGCTGGGAACCTCATGTGTATTTCCGGGTTTTCCACTGTGCTGCTGCTCACTGTTGGTTGTGGCGTCGGTTGTTAACAAAACGATCTCAAATCTCCAAATCGACTCATCGCTGAACAAATTCATTCCTAAAATTCGAGGATCTGCGGTGAGTTAAGTACCATCTGAACTTAACGTTGTATCAGCCATACTAGCGCCGCTAATATATCCGCCGTAATACTCACCAGGTTGGGCTTTGTTGATGCCTGATTTACCTTCTGATGAGAACAAGTAACATCCACTTCCTCAGACAATCCGTTACTCGACGGTGAGTAAATATTCATCCATATATGATGGGGCGTTATTTCCGCTGTGTGCCGCCAGTTAGAATTAGCTACCAACTCGACAATCAGTTGCTTGCATGAGTTCAGTGAATTTACTAATTACTTACTTAATAAAAAGTCACACTGTTAAAGCCGAATTGAAGGCCACACCTTTAATATTTAAAGGCTTCCCTTTCAACTTTAGATTTGATTATTTTTCATGATTTATTTGGTTATTGTTGTATTCCATGCTGGTGCATCTATGAAGTCTGGTACCTAATATGATTTCGTTTGTAGCTACTTTGATCAATCACATTCTTAAAGTTGATTGATTTGATTTATTATTAGCTGTTTATAGCGACTGCTAATTACCTTGAGATATTTTGAACTTGAATTACGAAGTGCACTTTTCTTTTTAAAAGGACTTTTTTTTTTCCCCTTTCCCTTATTTTTATAAAGTATGAAGTGGTTGTCAATACATAGCAGTATGTATTTGGTTTTTCCCCATTTAGCATATATAAATATAACATTTATATATGAAATTAATGTATGTTTTCTGGCCTTTTAGGTCAGGTTTTTTTTTCCTCCCCCTTCAACGGAGGATGGCGAGCTACCCACACACCACCTGGTGGTAGGAAAAGAGACACTTTCCACACATGAAACAAAATAAACTCTAAGGGAGTATCTAAAAGGAAAGAACAATTCTCCCGTTGCTCTTGGACTTGTGAACTACATTTAGTTTTGAAGTATTATTATTTTTTTTCGATTGGGTTGGGTTTTTCCCCCGTCTTTGTTTCTTTTGAACAATTTACTTTTTGTTTAGTTTTTGTTAGTAGTATTATTATTATTATTATTATTATTATTATTATTATTATTATTATTATTATTATTGTCATTATTATTATCATTATTATTTCTACTGCAATAAATAGCAATACAAACAAAGCTCTTTGCATCAGTTGCATCAATTATCCACCCAATCACGACTCCATGCCGTACCTATTTCTGATTTTATAAAGTGGTTAACACTAAGCCCTGCAGTCAGACCTGCGCACTTAATAAGAGCGTTACATAAAGGATCTGCCTCCCATTCTACTTTTAGAGACTCTAGGAACCACCAGCAGACCTGCAGTCTGAGAGCGAAGTGCTCTGTTAGGAACATACGGGGTAATCAGAGCTCTGATATATGATGGAGCTTGATTATTAAGGGCTTTATACGTTAGAAGGAGAATTTTAAATTCTATTCTTGATTTAACAGGAAGCCAATGAAATTCATATTTAAATGTCGACACGCAGAACGCATTTGATACCAGAGCCACATGTTGGCCAGTGAAGCTGATAGAAATGAGACGTTTTGCCACTCTGTGAGTTCATGTGGGAGAGGGCGACCGTAAACAGAAGTTATTGGTATTTACAAAGTGAATCATGAGTGTGGGATGAGTCTGTGTAACATACATCACCTGAGCTGGACTCTAATTAGCTGCTGCTCTGATTACCTGCTTGAACAAATCCTACTTTGTAAAGATGAATCTGTTGAACAGCAGCAGCCTGTTGGCTCTTTTAACGAAGCTGTACATTGACATACACGCATGCCTTTGGTCTCAGAGGAGCACTTGGAACCACGCAGCTGGTGCCTGCAGGATGCCTTTCACTTTGTTATCCTTATCCTATGTTGAGCTAGTAGGAGGTGAGCAGGCTGCGGCTGAAAATATACCACTTTACAGTCTGCTGTGGAGACGGACGTGAAGCAGAGCTTCTCCTCAATGCGGTGGTGAAGGGAGCAGCTTGTTGACATTGCAGGTGGTGAGGACTGAATCATCAGCTCCACCTATGAACGGCCTGAAGAACCAGAGAGAGCTGGATCTGGACAGTTTGAGGTTCTGATGAACCTTGATGCAGAAATCAAACAGTTGACTGGAAGAGTAAAGCTACCAGAGCTGCAAAGACACAACTTCTCTGTCTTTTCCTCCACAGAGACCTGAACAATCTGGCAGAACCCAATCAGCCTCCTCCATAGCAGTACCAGTATGAGCAACACCCATTTTATCCCGCTTTAAAAGTAGGTCAGAAACAGTCCTGTTTTTTCTAAATCCCTCTGAGGAGGAGGCTTTATTGTTTCTAAAACAAGTCCCAATTTTCCCCCACATGCTTCTGATCTCACAGCATTTAAACACACTTTATCTGACGTGTCCCGGTGAAATAATGTCTGTGCCTAATTGAGTTTACAAATCTGCCAGACCATTATTTTTCTTTGAACATCAACAGGTGCTAGTCATATAATTAGAATATCATGAAAAAGTTGATTTTTTAAATTAATTCCATTCAAAAAGGGATTCATTACACACAAACTGAAATGTTAGTGTTTAAATCAGGGATGGGCAACTTCCATGATAAACAGGGCCACACTTTTTTCAGCACGACCATTGGAGGGCCACATGACCACGCACTTCAAATAATTGGATATGAAAGACGCTACAAATTATTCTCAATAAGAACAAATTTTAGATGAATTTATATCTGTATGTTTACTGCACTAACATATAACTATTTTCTGCATATAAATGCATTTTAATATGTCCTTAAGCAAAAGACAAACCGTTTGCTTTAAAAAAAAATAGCAAAAAAGGAATTTAAACTCCATATCAATGCATTCAGGAGCATGGGACATTTCAAATTTACAAGGAAAGAGGCATAAAACGGAACAGAACTTAACTCAAACAATAATGTGTCTATCCAGAAACTGTGTGGGCTTTCTTACAATACTGAATGCTCTATAATTGTATTTCTGTTACTTTTTGATTATGCACATCTGTTAGCTTTTTATTCTGAAAATTCTAATGTCCCATGCTCCTGAATGCACCATAGCTTTCTGACGCTCACGAATGCATCACACTGGTCTGTGAACGCGGTGCTGCACGTTTGATCTTCTGCTTAAGACAAAGCTTTGCAGTTTCAAACTCACGTCGGCTCTCACGGTTTATGTTGTGTGTGAATGACAAGAGACCAAAAAAAAAAAAATCCCCATGTCCGTACTTCTTCCCATTTTGTCTGAAAAATTTGACTTTCTCGTCAAGTTTTCCCTTTATTCCACTGCTAGTGGCCAGGGCTCTTGACTTTCTTCCTCGCTGTTGCAAAGCGGCCCATGCCCGCTATTGTTTGGGTACGGCCCCCTATCTACGGTGGCCCTGAGGTGCAAAGCGCTACAACAATAAGGAAAGCACTCCAACTTTAAGGAAAGCACTCCAACATTAACAAAAATATTACAACATTAACAAAATCACTTCAACATTAACAAAAGCACTTCAACATTAACGAAAGCGCTACAACATTTAGGAAAGCGCTACAACATTAACAAACCGGAAGAGGTACGTCCCAGTGGGAGACCTAAGAAATCGCTGATTGGACTACAGCTCGTTTTTACTTTTGAACCGAAAGTTATTCTGGCTTTAATGTGTTTTTAAAAACTATGAATGTTCTCGGTTATCCAAACCGTAAGATGCAGTCTAAAACGCCACTTAGTCTGTTTATAAGTTTCGCTTTTATTAATTATGCTTTTTTTTTTTTTTACTACGTGCGCTGTGTTTCTGTACCTCAACGCTCTGGTCTGCTCCTCTCCCCTCCCTCCCCTCGGACCCAGGGGCTTTTATCAGCGGCAGCCTTATCACTACGTTTAATGTCTCTCCACTCCTACCAATATGTCCTAATTAAAATCAATAGGAGAGTCCGTAGCTGTGTTTCATGCTATTTTCTTTTTAACGACACAGAACCAGTGGCGCTTCGGTGGGCGTGCTGCCTTGGCTTGAATTCAGGTGCGCAAAATTACGTTACAATTTAGGTGTGCACTTTTAAGGGTCATTTCAACAAGCTTGTAACATCGGAGCTTCAGTTCAGACCCAATATTCATTCTCTTCCCTCTAAAGGAGCCATATACAGTCTTTATTTATGCTTTTCCCCCACTGTTATCCCTCGCGCGCAGCGCACCAGGGTAAAATAGAGCAGCTGCGGATCATGCGTAAAGACGCCCAACAAACCCCCCCCCCCCCCCACACACACACACACACACACATTTTGGTAGGAGTGGAGAGACATTAAACGTAGTGATAGGGCTGCCGCTGATAAAAGCCCCTGGGTCCGAGGGGAGGGAGGGGAGAGGAGCAGACCAGAGCGTTGAGGTACAGAAACACAGCGCACGTAGTAAAAAAAAAAAAAGCATAATTAATAAAAGCGAAACTTATAAACAGACTAAGTGGCGTTTTAGACTGCATCTTACGGTTTGGATCACCGAGAACATTCATGGTTTTTAAAAACACAGTAAAGCCAGAATAACTTTCGGTTCAAAAGTAAAAACGAGCTGTAGTCCAATCAGCGATTTCTTAGGTCTCCCACTGGGACGTACCTCTTCCGGTTTGTTAATGTTGTAGCGCTTTCCTTATTGTTGTAGCGCTTTGCACCTCAGGGCCACCGTACCTATCGGTCAAAAGTATAATGCATTTTTTTTAATTATTTTTTTTTATCATTATTAAATTATTATTGATCTATTCGCGGGCCGCACTGAGTGATGACGAGGGCCGTGTGCGTGTTCTTTACATTACATGTCGACCATTTCAAAAAGAGATGATAGGTCATATTTGTGATCCAAACAAATATGACTTAACTGGCGTCCTTTATGTTGGATTGTTTGAAAGCCTGTATGAGGCTGGCATATCATTTACATTTTTACAATTGCTGTTTTACAACACTGTTGTTTTATGTTAATATGTAGTTTTATTTTTAATTTTAATTTTACAAGGCTTATTTATAACTTTAGAAATGGTAAGTAACCAGTTGAGCTGTATACTTTATATATGGAAAGACTCGGTCCTATTGTAACAAAGGTTTAATAATAATAACTGTTTTAAACATGTTATGTGAAATAATTATAACTGATCCCTCAGTTATTAAATAAAATAGTGATTTTATCAAGTTTCAGCATTTAATTGAGCAAAGATAAAGTAATCACACCCCTGGCTAGCTCGCAGCCTGCCCTCGTTCTGCTCCTAGACCCGGTCTCCTCCTACTCTGAGGCCACCGCTTCCTTACACCTCCTTTCATTTTGTGGACTTCCTGATAGTGAAGAATTACAACTGTCCAGCCTTGAAGTAATCAGAGGCATATATATAGTAAAGAGAATTGGTCCAAGGACTGAACCCTGTGGTCCCTTCTCCACTGTGGCTTCATGCATGCTCAGTATGAGAGATTGCTACAAAGCCATCAGCAATGCAGATGACTGTCCGCCGTGTCTCTGCTCTGTCTTCTCTAACATAGAAAGTACTCCTGGGTCAATGTGAGCTTCTGTGCTTTCTGTGTCTCTGCTCTGTCTTCTCTACCATAGAAAGTACTCCTGGGTCAATGTGAGCTTCTGTTTTTCTTTCTGTGTCTCTGCTCTGTCTTCTCTACCATAGAAAGTACTCCTGGGTCAATGTGAGCTTCTGTGCTTTCTGTGTCTCTGCTCTGTCTTCTCTAACATAGAAAGTACTCCTGGGTCAATGTGAGCTTCTGAGCTTTCTGTGTCTCTGCTCTGTCTTCTCTAACATAGAAAGTACTCCTGGGTCAATGTGAGCTTCTGTGCTTTCTGTGTCTCTGCTCTGTCTTCTCTAAGCCCCAGTGGGTGGAGGCAGATGAGCGTTCACACTGAGCCTGGTTCTGGTTCTGCTGGAGGTTCTCCTCCCTGTTAAAGGGGAGTTTTCCTCTCCACTGTCGCTTCATGCATGCTCAGTATGAGGGATTGCTGCAAAGCCATCAACAATGCAGACGACTGTCCACTGTGGCTCTACGCTCTTTCAGGAGGAGTGAATGCTGCTTGGAGAGACTTGATGCAACCTGCTGGGTTTCCTTAGAGAGGAAACTTTCTCACCAACCTGGAGGATCTGATGGAGTCTGACTTTAGAAAGAACCTTGTGGTGATATGTTGGGATTTGGTGCTATCTGAATAAAATATAATAGAATTGAAACCTGAATGTTTAAAGCTTTACTGAAAGAAATTATCTGAATAATCTAAAGATCTCAGACAGGCTCAGCGTCATTTGATGTTCCCCGACAGAAGTTTGTAGAAAGAGGCAGAAAGCATGCTCAGCTTGATCCTGCTGAAAGTCTGTAGGACGAGGAGGAGAGGCAGCTGGAGGAGCGCGGTCCTTCTGTTGATTGTGAACCTGCTCTGGATCAGTATAACTTTAAGAACTGAATGTCGGATCAGAACACCGTCTTTATCGCACTGCTCCTCTGAGATGTTTTCTCAGATTTAAACCTGAAAGTGCTCAGCATCACATCAGAACCCTCCAGCATCGTGTGGGTTCCTGTGGCGATGCAGCCTGCTTTAGGGCCCGAGCTCCATGATGAAGAGGAGGAGGAGGAGGGTTTGAGATGATTTCTGTCTCCCTCTGCCTGCCTTTTCTGGCCGGTCCAGACCCTTTGGGACGGGCCTTGGACAGAGGCCCATATCCATGTGACCTACATTCAGTTATGAATTAGAAGCTGTCAGAGGGAGAGGATGCTCCGTTAATTAGCTCTGACAGTGTAAGGTCCCTGGAGTACGTGAGAACTGGGGCCCCATGTCCGTCCCAGAACTTTAATGAGTTCCAAATGGATATTTAGGAGCCGGGCCCCGGGTCCACACCTTTCCTGCCGGCCTTCAGCCAAGAGGCAGCTTAGAGAGAATGCTGCTGAGTGGGGTGGCCTGGGAACATGAGGAGGAAACTCAGAAGATCCAAACGCCTCCAAACCATTGACATTCCTGCACAGCAGAACGCCAAGCCTTCCTCTTTCCTCAGCAGATCACGAGTTCCTTTGTTTCTGGAAACATTGAACAGATAAACTGCTCTCTTTCCCTTTTCACAGCGTCTCCCAGAACACCCACTGACTGTGGATTCCCTCTGAGGACTCTCAGGTGCTCCGTGCTTCAGGACCTTCTCCTTCAGAGAATAATTCTGCAGGACGTTGGGCTTAAAGTCAATAAACTGACTAACAGCTCGCTCTAAGTGAGATCATGTTCCTCTGAAAATAACTGTTCATTAATAAAAATGGAAATGAAAATATGTGACAGGAGGCCTTTTCTTGAAGAACAGATCTTTAAGAACGCTCTGACGTTCCACTAAGTGAAGGTCCAGCCTCTTCAGATATTCTGGGAGAGAACACGTGAAATCAGAGGTTAAAAACAACAAAAGCTGGAGTGTCCCGAGAAAACCTAAAGCAGAAAAATAAAAGCTGCTGGATATTAGCTGTATATATTTACTGATATAGCTGTATATTAATCAGTGAACAGGCTGCAGGATTTCCAGAACCAGCTGTTGGGCCTGTATTCAAGATTCAAGTTTCAAAATATTCCTTCATGCAACTTCTGGAAACTTCATCTAATGAGATAGCAGAGATAGAGCTGAAGGGTTTTCCCATCTTTGTATCAGCTGTGTACTTAGGGCTGAATTAAAGGAATACATCTCAAATTTCCATTTTCCCATTACTCCAAAACCAGCATTTATATCTCAGATTCCAGAGGAGCACCTTCTTCGTCTTTTTAAGGCGAAACATTTCTGAATCACTTGTTGGAAAAGTTTCAGGATTTTCTATAAACTGCAGACTTGATTCTGAGGAGGCTTTCCTGTTGTTATGACAAAGCAGCAAATATTTCTTTACAGGAGATGAATACTGTGCTTAGTAAGAACAATAACTTTAATAATCTAGTCTTTAGTCTTCTATCCACACCAGCTGAGGTCACCACACCTGCCCGTTCTCTTACTAACCAAACTAACAAATGGTTTACTCTGAGCTAAAACATCAAAACGTTACCACCGCTGAGGTTTTGTTCAGAACTACAGTCATGGAGCAAAAACGAGGAGGACATGTTTGTGTCAGCCTGGATCTGCTGACCTGACCTGATGAACTGAATATCAGTCTGAGCAGCTCTGCATGAAACAGGGCAGACCAGGCAACGCCAGGCTGGGAGCTCAGCAGCAACCAAAGGCCAAACTACCTGAAGTCCATCATCCCCCCCCCTCCCTGAGGAACCCCCCCCCCGAGGTGGGCGGGGCTGCAGTAATTAGCCCGTCCTGCAATCATGTGGCCCGATGCTCACCGGCCCGTTTCTGTAGATCGGCCCGGCCTCAGCGAGGGAACGCAGCAGCTTTTGATTGTCTCCAGCGCAGCGTATGCTAATTGTTGATTGTCTCCAATATTATATGCTAATTGTCAGGAATTAGCATAATTCATTAACATTTGGGTCCTAATTACACGGTGAAAAAAGGCAGAAAGCTCTGGGCCTGAAGTGTGCGCTGCTCATTTGCATTCAGAGAAGCAGCTGAAATATTAAAAGTGTTGTTCAGAGAAAACTGAGATTAGTCCCTAATCAAATGTTGTTGCTGCTGTTCTAAAAGGTGTTTCAGCTCCGACCCTCAGGTGAGAGGAAGCTGTCTTTCTTCCCTCTGCAGGCAAATGAGCCACGGATCAAAACCACAATTAGCTGGAGCTGTTTTCCTCTTTTCGTCGGAGGTTTGAGGAACAAATGAACAAAGATGCTCGACCCCTTGGATTCTCTTTGATCTTTGTGGTTTTTCTCCAATTAATGAGACGCTCCAATAAAAAGAAACAACCAAATCACTTTGATTTCATCAGAATTGTAGTCCTGAGCTCGGTTTGTTGCCAGCGGCGACTGCAGCAATCCCAGGAAAAGTGCACATAAAGTACGAGGCGCCAGCAGAACAACTATGAGGGACGACCGCAGCAGGAAAGGAAAACTGGGGATGATGGCTATGATGGCAGGAATGGGGAGAGGACAAAATAAATAAAAGAAGGTCAGAAAGAGGAGCAAAGAGAAGCGGTGAAGATTAACAGAAGATCTCTGAGTATGCAACTATTCACAGTAGGAGATAGAAGCTCTCAGGGAAGGAAGAGACGGAGCAGGAATGTCAGGCTGAAGGCTCCACCGTACAGACCAGACCTGCAAAAGTGATCAGAACCTGCTGCCCAGATCTGCAATATCTGGCAGCTAAGTGCATTTAATCCGCTTAGAAAACTGGACTCTGGTATTATCCAGCCTAAGCTAACGCTAAACTAAGCCTGGGAAAACTCGGTTTTATCAGCAGCACTAATCCAGAGGCAGCTGCGATCGTAGCTGAAGGTCTAATGTTAAACGCTGCGCTCTCCAAAGTCAACAAATTTATAAAGTTCTGTGGACCTGGTCAGTGCCTACCAGCTGCTGATCTGCAGAACCAGACGTGAAGTCAGAAGCCTGCAGGTTTGGACTGAGGACTGTTTTGAACACACTGACTCTAGAGAATTATGATATAATCATCTGTGCCGTCCTGCATTCACTACATTTCTTCTTTGTGTGATTATTACTTATTCTTAGGCAGTGCCGAGGCTCCGCCCACCACACCACCCAATGCACCTGGGCCACCAGGTGCTCAGGGGGCACCAAGCAAAGGGCAGGTGGCTGCGTTGATGCCTGTTTGAAAATACCGCCAATGTAATGAAACCGTTTAGAAAATGTTGCTAAAATCAACTTTGTCAAATAAATTTTTGTTGCCACTGAGAAAGAAAATGTTTCAAATTTCCAATGATCCCAGCGTAGCATTCAGTGTCAAGCATCTGGGTTTGGGAAGACTGCCACTGATCAAGATTAACCTGTGACACGTCCAGTTCACATTTAAGTATGCCAGAAAAAAATAACAGAGGTTGCATGAATAGTTTTAATGTCTCAGAAAAAAATAAAATAAAATAATCAATCAAGCAATTATCAATTATCAAGAATCTTTACTGTCACCATGTGTTACCATGGTGAGCTTCTTTTGAGACAGACACCAGCTGATGACATACAGCATGTAGACACAACAGACGTAACATTTCCACACTTTTTATATTAATGAATGTTGATTACGCTGAGCAAACACTTCCTGAGAAGCTCAAGTGTGAAAATTAATCTTTAAGGTCACAATAAAGGAGACCTACTTCCCTCGCTTGCATACTCCGTTAATCAATCAATCATTCTGCAGAAATCCTGAGCAGTCACCAGATCTTAGCTGTAAATCCCGTTAGTGTGGCTGCATGATAACAGCACATGTAGCCTAATGAGTGCATTGAGCTGTTCAGGCACAGAACCACACTGGACTGTTTCTGAACTGCTTTCAGCTGCTCTGTACCTACGGTGGGTGAATAATACGCTGAGGCTGGAATCAGCATTTGTTGAGAGAACGATCAGAATCACATACCTGCTGGTGGCGTCTTTGCTGTTCACCTGTGTGTACTGGAGACAAATCATGACTTTTAGGGCAATGCCAGTGTGGATCACACCTCTGCTTGTGATATCCAGATGGAGAGTTGTAAGAAACTGACGCCCTAAAGCCTCTGAGTCGTATCTTCAATATTGGTCCGCCTGTTCTCTACTGGGGAACCCTGTTCTCTACAGGGGAACCCTGTTCAGGAACCCATTTGACAAGGTTAAATCAGAAAAAACAGAAAACAAACGGGGTCCGCTGCATAGATGTTTGTAAAGATTTAGGTGGCTGTGTGGTTGCCTGATCAAAACGGTGCAAATAACCAGGTTAGAAAAAAAATACTAATTTCTGCTTTAAGGTCTATCCAACATATATTATTAAACGAATGTGAAATAATATGATAAATCAGATTTTTTTGGATCACAAACACGACGCCTCATGATGACGAGTGTCTGCAGAGATTGCATTCAGAATAATTTGTGATGCACCAGCATCTGCTGTTATAAGGAATGGTTTTTAAATCAATGAATTAGGATTGCTCTAGTTTAACATTGTCACCCAGAATGTTGGAGTAAAAGTGATTACTTCATGTCTTTCATGACACTATCGTACTTCATTATGATGAAACTTTTCTCTGAGCTTGTTTAGTGTAGGTTACACTATTTACCTTTTATAAATTCTGCTGGCACTCCTGGTTAAGGAACATCATCCCCAAAACGGCAGCAGTAAGTGAGTCAGACCCTAAAATAAACTGGTATGACTCAGAAAATCAATCAGACAGAAATAAAATGTGGTCAGGAACCAGAGACCGCGTCGACTCTTCTGGCTTCATCCACAGAGTTACCTGCCCCGCCGGGTCGCTCCGCCCTTCCTCTACGTCAGTCCCACCTGAAGGACGGCTGACAGCGCTTTGTGAAACAAAAATCAACTGGTTTCAGTTCTCACTCGCTGATTATGGGAATTATCATTAAGGCAAAAGCTTAGTGTTAATTTCACACTTAGGTCAAAGTATCACCACTATATTTTTCACACTATATATTGAAGTTCAAACCTTTCCCTCGCCACTTGTTCTCGATATTAAATTTCACATAAATGTTTACTTTATTCTGAAACAAAGAGGAAAAATTGTCATGATTTGGGTTTTTATTATTTGCTTATGTCTTTTGAGCCTTTGGTGAGTTTTGTCCAGCATTCCCTTTTGGTTTGTCCTGTCGACTTTACCCAATTGCCTCTTTTTTGACTTCTGAGCCAGCCTGTATTCTGATCCTGTTTTTCCTGCCCTGTTCCGACTGCCTGCCTGTTATTGACTGACCTGATTCTGTTTCTGGAGAACCTGAGCTAGCCTTATCCCTGTCTGTATTTCTGCCGGTTTTGGACTGCCTATCGTGTACCGGATTTTGGACTTTAATTCTGACCACTGAGTTTTGCCTGCCCCTGTATTGTTTAAGATTGCCTCCATTAAAACCTGGTTATTCCACGTACCTCGCTTGTTGTTGGCTGAATACTGGGTCCTCCTGTCTCCGATTCGTGACAAAAATAAATCCATCCCAATACTTTTGTGTAACCCCTGAACTTTAAGGAATGACATAAATACAGCTTAAAAACATTTAGAGTTTCTGTGCTGTTTCAGCACTGAAATAATAAATCAAAAGTCAATACTTCTTCAGAAACATTTAATTTCACTCGGCTCTTCAACATTTTGTTGGCTCTCAGTAATGAATCCATCTGATTAGGTTTCTTTTTATGGCATCTAACAATATTTGAGTCTTTTTCTGATGATTCTCAGGTTCAGAAATAACAGAAAAACAGGAACACAATATTATAGCAATAGACACCTTTCTAATAAGGATTCCTTGAGATGTTAATAATTTCTTATGGCTCAGATGATAGTTTGCAGCCATCTGTAGTTCTTAAAGTTAAACCTGCATCGTTTATTTCCTGGTAAAGAGGTCCTGAAAGGCCATGCACACAGAAACATCTGTATTTTCCAGCTGCTGAAACCAGTTAATCTGTAACCAGATAATCCATAACCCCCCCCCCCCCCCATCCCACTGCCTAGCAACAGGACCGCTTCTGATAGATTATGCATACGTTTCACTAGAGATGTCATCGAAATGATTACAACTGCAGATGATGCTAAAATGTTGTTTTCATATGTACCGGAATCTCGTGACGCAGGTAGGAAACGTCACTTTCTCTCGTCTTTCTGAGAAAATCTCTGGTGAAACTAATAAAGGAAAAGTTGTCTACTTTCCCTGCACGAAGATTATGAAAACAATATCCATACTTCTCACTAAAATGTAATCAAAATGCATATAAACACAGTTGTTTTGCTGAAATGTTTACTTTTCCACAGGCAACGGCAGCCATGTTGTTTTTTCTGCTGGGGAAAACTTGATATTCGTTGCAAGCCAACATAAATTAATCTGTCAAATAAAATTTAGGACTGAGACATAATGAGGAGCTATATTGTGCCAATGCTACTCTCCCCCTGTGGACCAACGTGGGTATTACACCATTTTCAGTGAGACTGGGCTGGTCTGGCTGGCTGGGGGGGCTCTGGTCAGGGACTGAGGGGAATGGAGAGAGAATGAGGTGAGCAGCGACAGACAGGCTGGGGGGGGGGTCAGTTACAGGTGGTCTCCTGACGGAGGGAGGGCTGGTCAGATGTAGGAAGGATGCCAGTCGGTCAGCTGGAGTGCCAGGAAGGCTTGAGGAATCTGGAACTTTCTGAGGACTTGAGTGATGAAGACCAAGGAGAGGCTCGAGTGTACCGAGCAGGAGCAGCTATGAATCTTGGGAAATGAGGCAAGGTAATAGCGGGGAGCATTGACATGGAACAAGGATCAAACTTGGAGGAGCAAGGATCAGGTGAGCTCAGGTGAGCTCAGGTGAGCTCTGACGCGTTCCTGCCGTCTCCAGTGGCTCCTCCTGCTTGGTGGTGATGGGAAACCTGCTGCTGGTGTCCACCTTCCACCACCTGCAGGAGAACGGTGAAACAACACACCTGCGCTGCCCTGGACCACGTTCCTGACTCTAATGAGTTTTACCTGCAATGGTTTAAAAAGTTCAAGTTGAGCTAAAAGCCAAACAGATCATTTATATTCTAAACCTGCAACAGGAGAGGTGACTGGAAATGAGCGTTCAGCTTTGCTGTACAGACTTCATGGAGACGTTTGGACATCTGTGTCCTCATCAGACTCAGGAGTCGGATCAGAACCGGCTTTCCTCGGTCCTTTGCTAACCGTTCCTTCCCGGTTTAAAGAAACAACGAGGAGGAAGGTTTCTGAAGGTTTGCCCTGATGAACTCCAGCTCCCTGTGAAGGACTCAGGAACACAGGAGCAGGTTCTGCTCTCAGGGCCACCGCTGCTCAGCGTTAGGAGGAGCAGAGCGCGTCGATAATTGAAGAAGAGCTTTTGTCAGAATCTGCTTCCAATCCACAGGAGAGAGAGGAAAGAGGGGAACAATGAGCGTTTTAATGAATGGAAGCCGTCATTAAAATGAGAACTATTTCCTCTGAGATCACTTCCAATTTAAATGCAGGAGCAACACAGAAAAGACGCTTTTCTTCTTCTGCCATTCAAACTGCACATTTAAATGTGGAGGAGAGGAGAAAGCTTTAAATCCCTCATTTCAATCATTTCTGCAGTCAGGTAGAACCAGGCCGGCGGCCGTGTTCTCTTTGGACCATAGAACCGCGCCTCACGTGGAAGGAGACTGGAGAAGACAACGAGCGAACTGATAAACAACGAACTGATAAACGATAAACTGATAAACGATAAACTGATAAACGATAAACTGATAAAAAACGACGGGATTTAAAGCGAAGCCGCTGAACACACGTCTTTTTTTTTTTTTTTTTTTTTTTTTTAGCAATGGCATCTAGGTGTTATTCGAGTGTATCTGTTGCTTTATGTCTGTTGGTTGTGCTGTTCTTTTTGCGTCTCTTTTCAGGTGATGGAGCAGACAGAGGACGTTTTATCATTCTCTTCCTTTTATCTCCTCTTTCTTTCACCTCTACTCTTTTTTTTTCTTTTCTTTCACTTTTTGTTCTTCCTTTACTCTCCCATTGTCATGTCCATATAATTTGAAATTCTCCTTGCAGGAATCATAATAAAGCTATTTACAAGCATAAATCAAGTGGAGCACTATGGCGAAAGCTGTTTGCTCCACTTGTAAAAGCAAAATCTGTCGAGCTCTATCTGGCATTGAGATATCAATTCCTATTGCCACATTGCTAGACAGGACACTGGGAAGAAAAAAAAAAAAAAAAAAAAAAAAAAAAAAAAAAAAAAAAAAAAAAAAATGAACACACGTCTTTGTTCCTGAGGCCAAAGCCAGACTGGAGGCGTTTACCCAGAATCAGGAGAAAACATGAAAACCTTCTGGAGATCCATCCATCCATCCATCCATCCATCCATCCATCCATCCATCCATCCATCCATCCATCCATCCATCATCCATCCATCCATCCATCCATCCATCATCCATTTATCCATCCATCCATCCATCCATCCATCCATCATCCATCCATCCATCCATCCATCCATCCATCCATCCATCATCCATTTATCCATCCATTTATCCATCCATCCATCCATCATCCATCCATCATCCATCCATCCATCCATCCATCCATCCATCCATCCATCCATCCTGATAAAAGTCTTCATCAGTTGAAGGCAGGGAACATCAATGTTAATTTTATTTATAAAGCATTTTAAAACCGGCTTGTAACGGCACCAAAGTGCTGTACAGTTTTCATAAAACCATCAATTAATTAAAAACATTTGAATAAAATGAATAAATAGTACAGGTAGTTTGTAAAGTCAGACTTTATTTAAATGCCAAGGAAACATTTAAAATGTTCCAGACTTTGGGCAGGTCTAATATTGAGGGGTAAGCTTAAACTCTACTGGTTCTGGGAACTTGTAGTAGTTTATTGCTTGATGGTAGTGTTCTGACAATGGAGCGGTCCTGTAGATGTTCTAAGCCATTTAAACTTTAAAAACCAATAAAAGAATTTTAAAGTCAATCTGAGAAGATCCTGGCAGCCAATGCAGAGAATATTGGTGTAATGTGTTCACGCTTCCAGGTTCTAGTTAAGAGTATATATAGTTGCAGAAATCTAAGCGTGTGGCAATAAAGGCATGTATAATTTGCTCAAAGTCTTTAGTGCAGAAGCTAGATTTCCCCTTTGCTAGAACCGCCAATAAAAGAAGCTTCACAGCAGAACTCACTCGCTTATCAAGCTTCAAACAAAAAGTACACCAAGATTCCTAGCATGGAGAGGTTTGGTTCTTCAGTTTTGTCTGGAAATGTTTTTTACAGCCATTTGCTGCAGGTAAAATAAATGAGAAGAGCTGAAGATGATTTTTGTGTTGTTGACATTAATTACTGCTATGCGTAATGCAGAATGTTTGCTGCTGGTTTAGATCCAGGAACACAACTGGCTGAAATGGAAAGAATTTGCTAAATAAAATATCTATAAGAGTTGGATCTGGTATCAAACACAGAAAAAACATAACATTAACATGAATTGACTCCTGACCTGGAGGAACTCCATTTATAATAGTCTGGTTTTATCTGTGAGCAGACCATCAGAGTTAAAAATATTAAAATATTTGTGATATTTCCACTCAGAGGAAACCGCCTGCAAAAGTAAAACCTGTAGCCTCACAGTTTTTCTACTTTACAGTTTGCACTTTAATCATTTCATTTTGGCACATTATTAGCTTAAAAAAACAAGAGAGGTATTTGGCATCGAACCCAGCTGCTCTTTTGTCACATTATATCTGGGAACATTTCCAGAACAGCTCCCAGCTCCAGAGGAAAATGATTTTAAAATACTTTTGGCTCAAAGCAGGAAAACCATCAAACAAGTGGAGGAGCTCCACTGAAGCTGTCAGAGACAACAACTGATTGATGGATTCACGTAAAATACTGCAGGACAAGATGGACCTGATTCTGTAGGAAACTGGAATGTTTCTCTGTAAAATGTTGCCTGAGGGAAGATATAAAGGGTTAGCATGAAGATATAAGATATAAAGATTGTGGGATGATGTTCATGCTGCAAACAGACCAAACCTCTTCAGCAGGACTACAGCATGCTGAAATATAAAAAAGGTCAATCTTTATAACCTCTCAGTAGGTCTTTCTCATTCAGTAACAGTTTATAACTCTGGATTTCTCAGTGCTCAATAAAAAACGTGGAATACTCTTTCCAGATCTAGGATGAGTTTCTTACTCTCTGTCCGTTGTTCCTGGATGAAGCAGGAGATTGATAAATGGATCAGTTCAATTAAATTTAATTTTTATAGCGCCAATTCACAACACTGTGCTATAATAACCCGTGCAATAATCCTGAAAGAAGTGACTTCTGCTGCTATCACCAAGTCACATGTGTATATATATATATATATATATATATATATATATATATATATATATATAGAACGCTGGAAATAGGCACCAGCAACCCCCGCGACCCCATGAGGAATAAGCGGTTTGGAAAATGGATGGATGGATGGATATATATATATATACTTTCTATGTTAGATGGTAATAGAGGATGATCTGCCTCCCCTGATGATGCCACAGCTAACAGAACACCAGACCAGGTGTACCTTCTATGAAGAGAAGAATGACAGAGAACAAAAAGTTAAAAGCTGAAATAACAACAAACAATGCAGATTGGAGAGCAGTAGGAGAACTCAGCAGAGAGAGAGAAATAGACCCTGATGTCCTCCAGCAGTCTAAGCCTATAGCAGCATAACTATAGAGGTAGCTCAGGGTAACATGAGCCACTCTGACTAGAAGCTTTGTCACAAAGGAAAGTTTTAAGATTAGTCTTAAAAGTAGACGGGGTGTCTGCCTCACGGACCAAAACTGGGAGTTGGTTCCACAGGAGAGGAGCCTGATAGCTAAAGGATCTGCCTCCCATTCTACTTTTAGAGACTCTAGGAACCACCAGCAGACCTGCAGTCTGAGAGCGAAGTGCTCTGTTAGGAACATACGGGGTAATCAGAGCTCTGATATATGATGGAGCTTGATTATTAAGGGCTTTATACGTTAGAAGGAGAATTTTAAATTCTATTCTTGATTTAACAGGAAGCCAATGAAGGGAAGCTAAACATTGGAGAAATATGATCCCTCTGGTTGATTTTCATCAGAACTCTTGCTGCAGCATTTTGGATCAGCTGAAGGCTTTGAACTGCATTTTGTGGAATTCCTGATAGTAAAGAATTACAATAGTCCAGCCTTGAAGTAACAAATGCATGGACTAGTTTTTCAGCATCACTCCTGGACAGAATGTTTCTAATTTTGCCGATATTCCTGAGGTGAAAAAAGGAAACTCTGGAAACCTGTTTATTATGGGATTTAAATATAACACAGAAAAACAAAGCGGGAAACCCTGGCGCTCCGGCTCACTGTCCATTTGGGTCAGAACATTTCCCCCCTTCCCCTTCCAGCTCCTCCATGTTCCCTGTGATGAAGTCAGTAAATTACAAGTGTTCTGGACCAGCTCGCTTCGTTCACCCTGGGATTTACAGCTTTAGCACAGAAACACTCGAACCTGCCGCCGGAGCTGAACTGGGCCCGGTCCAAACTCCCTCTCAGCTAATGTAAAGAATTACAATAGTCCAGCTTTTAATTGTTGAGTGCACATGATTTTACTTTGTGTACCTGTAGTCCTCGCAACCCCATCTCAGATAAGCAGGAGAATGATTTTACTTTGAGGTAACAGAGTAGGTGGGGTAGGACATGCCTGCTACACTGCATGGATGGCTGCATTGGGACAAAATGTGGACAGTTTAGACTCTAAACTCTAAACTTTAGAGACATGAATACTTTCACAGGACATAATCTGTGTTTTCATGATGCAATACCAGTTTTACCAGAGGAGGAGAAAATCAAATCCCAGCGGGACGCCTCCCTCCTGCAGGTTCTGTGGTGTTTCTGACTGAATGTAAGCACGAGGAGGCGGATCTATAATTTCCTACAGCTGCTAGGAATAGGATGGAACGTTGATAACAGTCTGATTACTGCAGGTCTGGGAACACTAGCATGTTTTCAGGGAGGCCTGCAGCTCGTCTCCAAAATGAAGCTGAAGCTCAGCGTCTGACCATCAAACTTCCATCTGCAGGACCATTCTTCTTCTGGAGAGTAAGTTGTTCTTTTCTCCAGCAGAACGTGGTTCCACTGGGCTCCCAGCATGCACCTCTGTACGCTGATGAAAGGAGGCTCATCTGGGAGTGAACGGCTGTTATTCTGGCATGGCGTTCCTAATGTTGCTCACAGCTCTGTATGTTTCATCCATCGCCGATCATCCTGGGACTCCCAGAGCTGCTAAAAGCCTGCAGGGTGGGGAGAATCTAATAAAACACACTTGACGCTTTAATTGCATTTTCCTCATCAAGGAGTAATCTGCAAGATGGTCGTGGCGTTTTCTGTGGAGAGCAATAAGGCTGATATTATGATCAGTCATTTCTCTGATAAACACGCCGCCCCCTCCATTGTGAGAACAACGTTGAGCTAAATGGAACCGGTTTGCATCATTTGGCTTCCTGGCCGTTCTCTGCTCACGTTCTCAACCTCTCTGTTCTCGGTTCTGGGTGCGGGGTTCCCACCAAGCTCAGCGACAGCAGCTTCAGTCTGACGGCAGCATGAAGGAGCGGTGAGCCAGACAGCGACGTTCTCTGCAAGGTGGAGGTTCATTTGTTCTCCGCGCCATCGTTCATTCACCAGGGCTGGAAAGGCTGCAGATACGACGTTTCTGTATGATCCCGCAGAACCTCCTTCAGCTGCTAGGAGAACCTCCTACAGCCTGTGGTAGAACCTCCTTCAGCAGACTGTGGAACCTCCTACAGCCGGTGGTAGAACCTCCTTCAGCAGACTGTGCAACCTCCTACAGCCGGTGGTAGAACCTCCTTCAGCAGACTGTGGAACCTCCTCTAGCAATGTATGAAACCCCCTTGAGAAGCTTGTAGAACAATATTCAGCAGCTTGTGTAACCTCTGACAGAAGCATTTAGAACCTCCTCCAGCCGCCAGTAGAACCTCCTCCAGCTTTCATTAGAACCTCCTCCAGCTGCCTGTAGAACCTCCTTCACTCTTCATTGCAACATTGTTTCAGATCATTGAGGTTCCTGCTCAGTTCTCTGCAGATCAGGTTAAATTGTAGACTTTGACTAGGCCACTGCAGTCATTCTGTTGTAAACGGTCTCCTGTGTTTGTGGCCATGGTTCTGTTGGACCTGTTGGGAACCGGCTGTCCAGCTGTAGAACCGAAGCACTCACAGTGAATTCAGTTATCAAAGTAGCCCCAATTCCAAACATCAATCAGCTCTAATCCGGTTCTCCTTTCAAGAGGTTGAAAGAGGCAGACGGGTTCTCTACTATGGCTCAGTGACACCATCAGGCCCACGTTCCTTCGTTAGGCAGCTGGTATGAGGAGGTCAGGTTCCTCTTAGACAGAAGAACCTTCTCCTTCAGCTCCTCCAAGCAGCCAGACTGGTTCTGCGTGCTGACCTGCTGACTGAGGCCTGTAGAGTCTGAGGTGGAGCTCCTGGGTTCCTGGTTCTTTCTCTGCGCTGACATGGTTCTGCGTAGGGTTAGTTGTTCTACCTCTGGTTAGTTGTTCTACGTCTGGTTAGTTGTTCTACGTAGGGTTAGTTGTTCTACCTCTGGTTAGTTGTTCTACCTCTGGTTAGTTGTTCTACCTCTGGTTAGTTGTTCTACGTCTGGTTAGTTGTTCTACGTAGGGTTAGTTGTTCTACCTCTGGTTAGTTGTTCTACCTCTGGTTAGTTGTTCTACGTCTGGTTAGTTAATAATCTGCTCAGCACTGATGCTGATCAGTCAGTGCGTTTGAGGAGCTCCTGGTTTTTACCCATTAGTGAGGATGGACTGCTTGAGGACAGAAGGAGGCGGTGTGACGTACGGCCTGCTGACAGACAGACAGACAGACGGCCTGCTGACAGACAGACAGACAGACGGCCTGCTGACAGACAGACAGACAGACAGACGGCCTGCTGACAGACAGACGGACAGACGTACGGCCTGCTGACAGACAGACAGACAGACAGACAGACGGCCTGCAGACAGACAGACAGACAGACAGACGTACGGCCTGCTGACAGACAGACAGACAGACAGACAGACAGACGGCCTGCAGACAGACAGACAGACGGACAGACGGCCTGCAGACAGACAGACAGACAGACAGACAGACGGCCTGCAGACAGACAGACAGACAGACGTACGGCCTGCTGACAGACAGACAGACAGACGGCCTGCTGACAGACAGACAGACAGACAGACAGACGGCCTGCTGACAGACAGACGGACAGACGTACGGCCTGCTGACAGACAGACAGACAGACAGACAGACGGCCTGCAGACAGACAGACAGACAGACGTACGGCCTGCTGACAGACAGACAGACAGACAGACAGACGGCCTGCAGACAGACAGACAGACGGACAGACGGCCTGCAGACAGACAGACAGACAGACGTACGGCCTGCTGACAGACAGACAGACAGACGGCCTGCTGACAGACAGACAGACAGACAGACAGACAGACGGCCTGCTGACAGACAGACGGACAGACGTACGGCCTGCTGACAGACAGACAGACAGACAGACAGACGGCCTGCAGACAGACAGACAGACAGACGTACGGCCTGCTGACAGACAGACGGACAGACGGCCTGCAGACAGACAGACAGACAGACGTACGGCCTGCTGACAGACAGACAGACAGACAGACAGACGGCCTGCTGACAGACAGACGGACAGACGTACGGCCTGCTGACAGACAGACAGACAGACAGACAGACGGCCTGCAGACAGACAGACAGACGGACAGACGGCCTGCAGACAGACAGACAGACAGACGTACGGCCTGCTGACAGACAGACAGATAGACGGCCTGCTGACAGACAGACAGACAGACAGACAGACAGACAGACGTACGGCCTGCTGACAGACAGACAGATAGACGGCCTGCTGACAGACAGACAGACAGACAGACAGACAGACAGACAGACGTACGGCCTGCTGACAGACAGACAGACAGACAGACAGACAGACAGACAGACAGACAGACAGACAGGCAGACGTACGGCCTGCTGACAGACTGACAGACAGACAGACAGACAGACAGACAGATTTTGATGAGACAGTTTTCACAGGTTGGTGCAGGAACATCAGCTCCTTCATGAACTGCTGCCTGTCAGAGGACTCTTTACTCAGCCTGATGTTTTCTGCACCTCTGCAGAGCTTTAATCGCTGACACACATAAACCTGCAAGGTGTCTATTGACAGGAATGATACGCAGCTAAAATGTTTCTTCACTTTGCATTGGGCATAATTTATATGTAGAGAACTGCAGCTGTGAATATTTAGTTTAAACACAATCTTATTTGCAAAGAGGTTGTTTCCAACCTGAGCTTTTTGCTGGGACCTTTTGGTGGAGGTAGGTTCTCCCAGCTTTAAGGAAAAGTTTGAATTTAAGGGTAATTATTGTGTTTGTGTGGATGCAGCATCATGACCTTTAAAGAGGAGTTTGTTTGGCTGCTTGATAAGATGACGCTGACAGGGCAGCAGAGAGAAAACACAAATATGAAAGGAGAAGGAAAATAGATCTTTTTAATGGAGTTTAACAATCGGTCTCTGGTGGACTCATTAGGATGACCACTTTGACTTATTTTACAGCCACTGGTAATTAGTATGTGCAGGAGTTATAGCTGCAATCAGCCAAGTTTTCCTTTGACTTCCTCTCCGTTAGCCATTAACTTTGCTGCTATGGTTGCTCCAGGAAGGCAGTGAAACGTGGAAGAGACAGCAGCAGTAAAACTAATAAAACTGTAGGAGTCCTTCTGGGGAACTTTAATACATCCAGCGATATGATAACTCTTTGTTCTTCAAGGCAGCCGTTAAAAAGAGGGCGAGCAGCCGATGGAGCCATGAAGGAACAGAGGTGGGTCGGGTTCACTTGACGGGGGTTTAATGATCAGCAGCAACACAACGTTAAGGGGAAATAACAACTGCTTATCAGAGAAAATATCCCAGATTTTGCTTAGATTTCCTCCTCAAACATGTTCAGACCCACAGGAGAGAAGAAGAGTTGCTTTTTGGTCATTTCAATCCAACGTAAGTAAAGCTGATTCCACTTTAAAAGATTCCTCCAAGCATTTTAAGGCTTTTTGTCCTTGAGGATCCATGCTGAGTTCCACCTCTGATTTGTCCTGTTCTTGCTGTGAGAACATCTTCAGGTGTCCAACAGGGTGATGTCTATGTCTGCATCTCCTTCAGAGGACTCAGGTGGCCTAGTGATTAAGCCATCAGCCTGGAACCAAAGGATGAACTCCTGGTTGGGGTGTTAACTTATAACCTGACTCCGCCAGATAGATTTGCTCCACATATCCATCTGGAAACCTTCCGTTGAAGTAATTTTGGGAAGGGGTGAAAATACTGGTTAGCTGATTGGCCTATGTTGGTGATAGACGGGCCAAATGAACCAATCAGATCAACAAAGCATATGACGTACTAACAACAACGACGAAAACACAACCACAAGCTCCTGCTGAAACCAGTCAGGAGAAGAGCAAAAACATCTTTTCCTCTGAGAAAAGCCTCCAAAGCAGTGTTTTGCTCTTCTTTCAGTGAAGAAATACTCTGTAATTCCAATAAAACTTGCTCGATAGCCACGCTAACGCTAGTTTCATCGCCTGAAGCCGCCATGTTCTTTAGACTGAACTGTCACGCTTCTCGTTGCGTCACACCTCAACCCGCCTCAAAGCCAACGCTGACTGGACGTTCGTTTGGTGAACGGCTCCAAATTTTCTCTAACGGAGAGTAGCCAGACTGATCTGCGAGTGAAACCTTGAAAGCTCGTGAGATCAGGATGGTCTCACCAGGCTAGTTAACTTAGGGGAGTAGTAGTTAGACCACTGGCTTTTTGTCCTGGAAGCTCTGGCTGCCTGAGCAACACCCTGAGCTCCAGAAGGTTCCCTGGGTGCTGCACAGTGGCAGCCCACTGCTCCCCAGGGATGGCTTAAACACACAGGATGATGCATTTACAATAAACATTAGCATTGATTTTAGCTGCATTGTTATATCCTCAGTTTTAAGTCACTTTGGATAAAAGCATCTACCAAATGCGGAAATGTAAATCCCCCTACATGCTTCATTTCTACCACACATCTTGAGCAGAGGTCTTCAGGATCCAGCATCCTGCCAACTTTAGGTGTTTTCCTGCCTCCACACATCCAACTTAAATAAATGGATGATTGACGGGGTTAAAGGGCTGCTGGACTCTCATGCAATCATTGCTTCAGGTGTGCTGGAGCAGAGACACACTAAAACATGCAGGACAGGGGTCCTGAAGACCAGGGTCCTCTGATCTAGAGAACCAATGCATGATGGTCCATTCCAGAAACCCCTGAACCCCAAAAAGAGAACATCCTCTGAGAACATCAGGCTTCTTCTCTGCAGGTTTGTAACCCTAACCCTAGACTTGGACAATGTCTAAAACAATCCCTGCACCATGAGGTTCTATCAGGTGGTGCTGATGGATGTTCTGGATGCAGCAGCCTCTGATGGATCACTGCTGTCCATCTGTAGCTACTCCCTGAAGCTCAATCAAACCAAACCCTCTACACCTGATCGTCTGCCTTTATGCTCGGTTGCAGCAGCCTCCTGTTGCCAGATGATCTCCAGCATTCCATGCCTGCTTTGCCAAATTCATTCCTGTTTTTGTGTTTTCTTGTCTCGCCTTGCCCTCATCAGTTTCTGCTTTTCTGGACATTGACCTGAACTGTTTCTCCTTCCACAAGCATTGCCAAGCCCTTAGCAAGTACACCTGCCTGAGCATACCTGTGTCTGAGCTGAGGTATGCTGAGAGAGCGGCTGCACTACAAACTAAGGGGCTTTGTAACCAAAGATAAATCCTCTAAAGCCAAAGGAGACGGGCAGATATGATTGGCTGAGATGTCAGGTAAGATTTCCCATTACCTGTTTTATAATAAGAGGCAAATTAAAAACATATTACATTATAGATATCAGTTTCCTAATTCGTACCCTTGGTATCTTCTGAATAAATCATTTCTCAATTCTCATCAGAAACAAACCTCTTGGTTGAATATTTTGAAATCTAAATAATTGAGGGTATAAACAACTTTGGGCTAAACAAGATTTCTAGATTTCAGACTAAAGAGAGTTTTGGATCGTGTATGCGTCATCAACGCGTCTACTTCCAGGTACGCATTTCCAGCATCGTGGTGTTCCTGAGCAGGAGATGGAGAGATGGATGAGAGCTTTCAATGAAGTAAGGAAGATGTTGCATGGATGGAAGATGGATGGATGGTTTAATATGTGTTAATTACCTTAAAGTGAGGAACTTGTGAAAGGCTATCTGCGTATCTCTGAGTTTAACTCATTTTCTCTGAATTTGACTCCTGAACAGTTGAAGGTTCAAAGTGAAACTCAGCTGAGCTCCTCAGGAGAAAAGGAGACCTGTCTGAACTCATTTCAGCATTTTTTACACCCTCCTCTTTTTACTGCCCATCTAATGGCTTATTTATTACATTCATTCTTTATTCTGCGGCTCCTGTGTGGCCTCATTACGACTATAGCACTGCTTTGGAAATCCAGGATAATTATGAGCTTCATTGTTTTAATAAGAGTGTCGGTCAGCATGGATCTCTGCTCCATCTTCACAGCTCCCAGAGGGACATGTCCGAGGGCAGCGGTGGACAGATGCAGGTAAATATTTATCCTCTGCAGCGTGAAGGAGGATGCTGCAGGCTCATCAAGCGTCTTGTAAAACGGGAGTAAATAAGATGCAGCTGGACGGCCTTAATAAGTCTGTGATGCAACTGGAGCGCGGCTTGAAAATCAAAGCAGCACATTTCTCCTCATCATGAGGTAACGCTGGGAAACTCTCTGAAAGTTAACATGAAAACAACACAGAGATGTTCACACATTAAACTCTGGGAACCGACACATTCACTTAATCTGAAGTTCACTCATCACACACAGCTAGCGTCCTCCTGAATTATCTCTAATTAATGACATCGTTTGGAAAGCTGATTCTAATTTACCTTCCCACACCCAGGTCTGCTGTAGAACCAGGAAATGACTCAAGCAGAACCTGTCCCGCAGCATGAAGTAGGCTAAAGACCTCAAACACATCAGCATCCTCTCTTAAGAACAGGTGAGGAACAAAATGACTGAGAGCAAACAGGTTTAAATCTGAGGCAACCAGACATTCATTCATTTCTCCTGAAGACGTTTCCTCACCTGTCCAGGTGTCTTTATCAGTTCTGGAGGCTCTGATCTACCTGCAGGTGGAGCGCTGCTGTTTCTAAGGACATGGAGGTCCATCCTCCCAGAACCAGTCCAGGTCAGAACCAGTGAGCCACCATCTCTGTCCTGGTGGTTAGAAGCTGCTGCTTGGTGTGAGAGGAGGACTTGGTCTCCTGAACCATGATGAGATGTAATCTCTCTGGAACGTGATGGAGAACCGAGCTGTAAACTCAATCCAAAGAGATTACATCAGCAGTCTGTAATAATCTCATTTTCACTGCCAGAATCTGTGTCCCACATCCACTCGTCTGGTATCTTAACTTGTACTTGACACCTCTGGCATTTAACAGCGATGACTGAGATGTCTGATGTTTCTGCAGGTTACTGATGGAGCCACTTCTCCAGGGTGGGGGTTACCGCTCCATGTGGTCTGATCACAGCCACTACTGCTGTCTTCACCTTCCAGGCTCTTTCTAGTTCTTCCCTGAGCTCCTGGTGTTTCTCATGTTTCTCCTTTTCCTGATGTTTCCATCACTGGGTACGGCCACATCGGTCACATTAGCTGTCCTCTGCTGTGTGGACCAGCGAGTTAAAATCTCACTCGCTCTTAGCGCACAGCTTGATGTCATCCATGCACACCAGGTGCCTGATAGTGGCTCCATTTCTGAGCGGGTATCCACAGCCAGACTTGCTGATTATTTGGCTGAGGGGGTTCATGTCTATGAAGAACAGCAGAGGGAACAGAACATCTCCTTGATATATTCCACATTTGATGGAGATTTGTGCAACTAGCTTAAAGTTTGGCATCAAAAGTAGTTTTCCACAGCCTCATGGAGTTTGCTATGAAGGCTCTCAGAGTGCTGCTGACCTTGTAGCTTCAGGCATTCTGGGATCCATGTGTGAGGTGTTGAGTCGTGGGCTTTGTTGTTATCAATCCAGGCAGTGTGCAGGTTTGGTGTCTGCTTTTCCAGTCTAGGACGGTTGTTCTGTCTACCAGGGCTGATGTTGGGCTCCTCTGCTGTTGTTGCCTCTCTGGTCCTCTGTGATGTGTTGATCCATGTGCCCACTTATCTTAGCAGCTATGATGCCTGACAGGAGCTCCCATGTTGTGGAGAGACACGTTATTAGCCCATAGTTGGTAGGGGCCGTCACCTTCTGGGGGTCCTTCATTATCAGGACTGTTCTGCCCTCTGTCAGCCATTCGGGGGGGCTCCCATTCGTCAGCAGTGGATTTGTGCTGCTGGGCGTTCATGAAGAGACAGCGTGGATCATATCTGTGCCTGGTGCTGTCCAGTTCTTCATACCTGAGAGTCCTTGTTGGATTGCCTTGATGATCTTCACTGGACGTTGTTCAGGGAGATTATTGTGGTCTGCTCTTAGAGTATTAGCCATTGTGCATCATTATGTGATGCTTCTTTCTCCCATATTCCCTTCCAGTATTGCTCAGTCTCCTGCCTTGGTGGGTTGGGTCATGTGATGTCACCCTGCCACTGGGAGAACATTTTAGCTGGTTCAGTGAGAACAGCCTGTTTATTCTTCTGGCTTCTATCTCCTTTGTGTATCTCTTCAGCCAAGGCAGCCAAGGCTTGGATTCTTTGTCAGTTTCCAGAGCCTCAGGTACAGGAATCTGTGTGTATCTCTGGGGGATTCCCTTTCTAGATGCACCCTTCTGGAGTTCTGACAATTGGCTTACTTCTTTACGTGCTGCCTTGATTTTGGCTTCAAACCTTCTCTTCCATGGAGGACATTGTCTATTATGGCCGCTCTTAACGTTACCTTTGCTAAGCATCTGAAGGATCACTAGAGCTGTCCTGTTTATCAGCTCATTGGTCTCTGTGATGGTCACAGTAGGGATTGTTCTTAGTGCTGTATTCACATCATCTACCAGATCCAGTGGAAGTACTTCACTCAGCTTCACAAGTGGATGTCTGGGTTTACAGGCTCTTAGTTTAGCCAAGAGATCTTATCTCTCAGGTCAGGGAACAGAGCATCTGTTCACCCATTCAGTTGTTCTTGTTACCCAATATCTGGAGAGCTGATGTTAACTCCCTCTGTCTGAGTCTTAGTTCCCCCTTGCTCTAGCTGTGAAACTTTTCCAGCAACCTTTTCTGGATGTTGGAAAACTGAGCTACTCAGTCTAGACTGCAGATATCAAAGCATCCATGTTTCCCACAGTCTTTTCATGTAGCCTTACTGTCTTCTTGAGTCCATTGCCTTTGTGTTCCAGTATCCCATTTGCCACCAAAGTATATATATATATATATATATATATATATATATATATATATATATATATATATATATATATATATATATATATATATATATCATGTTCAGAGCCAGTGAGGACAGGTGGCGCACAGGAACCCAGCTTTGTTTGGCAGGCTGAGCACACAGCATCAGAAATGGAGGCAGTGAGACAGTCTGGCAGAGACTGGCTGTGGGAGGGAGGTATAAATAGGCGGAGTCCCAGGTGAAGCAAATGAAGCTGATTGTGAAACGACTGGAGCAGAGTGAGTGGAAGAAACAGCCAGTCCCAAAAACATAACCAAGAAGATAGATAGCATAACTACCCTTGTGAGTGTTTTTGACAAAAAAACTGCAAAACAATCTTACAACAAACAAATCTCTGAAAAATGTAGCTACTCTCTTCTACAAAGTTGCTGTTCTTGGGGTCAACAAACCTAGAAGTCATTCTCATGATGATGTCACTTCCGCCTCCTTCTTCAGACACTAAGCATGTCCGGGGTCGGGTCGCTGGGGTAGCAGTTTCAGTGGGGAGGCCCAGCATGTCAAAAAACCAAACAACTGGACTTTTTTTCTATAGTTGAAGACGTTTCACTTCCTCTCCAGGAAGCTTTCTCAATTCAAAAAGTCTGGAGTAATGATGAGTACCAAGCTTTATACTACTGCCCAACAAAGTCCTATAATGGCTTAGATAACATGCAGATTCAACAGAAACAGCTCCACCCCTTAGTAATGGGGAGTCGCTGCAGAACATAATGGTGAGAAGAATAAACACAAAAACATTGTCATCCCAGATGTGGCTGGAGTCTCTGAAAAACTCAAGAGGATTTTCTCCAAACACAAAATCCCAGAACATTTCAAAGCAAACAGGACCCTCAAACAGGGTGAGTGAAAAAACAGGTTTAATGGAGGCGATCTTGACCATACAGGGCGGGCAGAACTGAGTGGTCAGAATGACAGTCAGGGATCAGGCTGGCTCAGAAGTCAAAAAGGGTGAATATCCACAGGACTATCAGAAAAGAACGCGGGATAAGACTCACCAAAAGGCTCCAATGGCGTACCGCGCACGTGACGTCACCGTCTCAAGAGCAACGCCTCTTTTGCCGCTTAGGTAGGGCACACAGGAGAGAAAGCACGGATAACCCAGCTATTACAAGCGCAACAGAACCAGCGATCTGACCGACTTTACAGCCGTTAAACTTTCCCAAGACGATGTCCCAGGCGCACGGTTTACTGGTCGCACTGTGGAAGAACACACCAACCTTCAGCTCAAACGATGGCTTGAGGTTCGAGGGCTTAAAAAGACTGGAAAACGGGCCGAGATGATGAACGGTAAGCTTTGTTTTTTTTTTCCTGCGCGGCGATCATGGCAGCGTCGGCCGTTTTTTTTTTTTTGTTGTTGTTTGCAAACACCGTCCAGGAATGGGTATATGTTTAATGTTTGTCTCATTTGAAATGTTTTTGAGTAAGCTATCCTGGTAGCAGGCTATCATGTTAGCGCCTGCTACCATGATAGCCTATATGCTGTCATGGTAGCAGGCGCTACTTTATTAACATGTCGGCCACCAAAATACTCTTACCTTGACTTGATGTCGCTGGAATTGGGTCAGGATGTTCTTCGGTTGGGCCCTTTCCTCCGACAAAATGCTTGCTACATATGTACTTGAATTTGGTAACTTTTTCCGGGTTGAACTGTTGTGTAGGCCGACCGCCCCGGTCCCAGCGCACACATTTCTCCTTGGCAGTCTTGAAGAAAACATCCTTCATATGCGGCCGATCAGCGTACCTCGAGTCGCTGTTGCACGTTCCATAGCAACAATGTTTAAAAACCATGGTCTTAGATTTGGAAAAAGCAGTCGTTTACCGAGTAAAACCTAGGCTAACGCACGTCTCTTTTACAGCAAAACAACGGCGGCTTTCCGGAGTTTGCCCCACTGCGTACCACGTGATGTGACGTCATCGTGACGTTGTGTTTCTAAAAATAGCTCGCGCGCGGTACCCCATTGATCTGGCAGACTGCAGGGGGCAGAGGCAGGCATACAGGGGAGTGAGCAGGTGAACGGAGTGAAACTAATTAACGGAATGGGTGGAGCTAATCAGGGGAAGGGAAGTGACTGGAAGTAAAACTGAAGCTGATTGGATGGTGACCAAGAGGTGAGCTGGCAGGTAGCTGGCAGGTGAACCTAGTTGACTGATTAAAGGCTGGATATAGAGAAGTGATCTAAGCAGGCCCAGAGAAATGATAACATAAAATCAAAACCCAAACTATGACATAAACCAAAACTAAGACAGAACCTAAAACAGAAATAAAACCGGAGGCAGGGGAGTGAACTGATCAAAATTAACAATCATGAGCCGAAACAAAACCCAGATCCTGACAGATCTTTATATTGGAGAAACCAAACAAGCTCTCCACAGACGCATGGCTCAACACAGGAGAGCTACCTCCTCAGGTCAAGACTCTGCTGTCCACCTACACCTAAAGGACAAAGGACACTCTGTGAGGACCAACATGTCCACATTTTGGACAAAGAAGACAGATGGTTTGAAAGGGGCGTGAAGGAAGCCATCTACGTTAAGAGAGATAAAACAACCTTAAACAGAGGAGGAGGCCTTAGGTTCCAACTCTCAAAAACCTAAAATCCAGCTATAGGATTAATTCCAGCCAATCATCACCTTAACTCTCACCTTCATACAGGTGATTAAAACATTGTTCCTTTAACCCAGGCCAATAACAACTCTAACGACTCCTCGTTACAGAGGAGTGGACCAGTTTCTGTTCAACCTGCTGGCTTAATGTCTTTAACGACCGTCCATTACTAAGGGGTGGACCTGTTTCTGTTGAATCTGCATGTTATCTAAGCCATTATAGGACTTTGTTGGGCAGTAGTATAAAGCTTGGTACTCCACATTACTCCAGACTTTTTGAATTGAGAAAGCTTCCTGGAGAGGAAGTGAAACGTCTTCAACTACAAAAAACAAGTCCAGTTGTTTTGTTTTTCACTTTTTTGTAAAGGTAGATCTTACTCCATTTACTAGAGAAAAATAAAAAAAAAATGTAAACTATATAATGTATTTATCAGGCTTATATTTGTCTGATTTTAACATATATTTAATAAACTGAAAAACTGATGTGGGAGAGAAACCTCTAAGGGGGCAAATACTTTTCTGCAGTAGTTCTCAGATGAACCGTGGAACTGGGCCACACTCAGGCAATTCTGTTTATTAGAACATTTCCAATAGTTTGATGGAAAAAGATGTGAAGGAGAAATTTCCAGGAATAAATCTGCAGCTTATCTTCCTTCACACCTGGACCTCTAATTTTTAAACCTTTACTCAGTCTGATTACTCTGCTGAAGTTAAAAACATTTCTGTTCTGTAAAACATTGCAGAGACATCGACTCCCATCCAAACATCAGAACTGTTCTGCAGCTTGACTGAGCCTCCACATTCCTGCTGGGGGGGTTGCAAAGTGCTGCTTCCTCTAATGCAGCTCTCTGTTGCATTTCCAAGCAGAGCTGGGACTCTGGTTTGCTGAGGTGGAACGCTGCATTAAAGCTAATGTCTGTCCGAGCAGCAATCCTGCTCAGGTCGGCAGGTTCTGACCTCCATGTTCCCTCTGGAAGCTGCAGAGAAAACCACCAGAGCTGCTGCAGGACTCCAGGTGCTGTCTGATGAGGCTTCACTTAGACTATCAGAAACTGCAGCTGGTTTTAATAAAGCAAGTGATACCAGGAGCTGGAACGATAACCCTGATGGTAATGCTGCTGAGAAGAAAAAAGGTGTTAACATGATGAAACACCAGAGCAAGATCAACAGGAAGCAGGAAATAACAGCAGACATTATTGAAGTGGTTATAGATAAACACAGCTAGATGAGTCACATCACAGTCCTCCATGTTTCTGTCACTAATGACGTCAGAGTTAAAGTCTGGAATCAGCTCAGCAGCTGAAGCTCCTTTCCTCCCTGATGGAGTTCTGCTGACCCAGGAAAGGTCCGGGAGATAGGAGAAAGGAGCTAGGAGGTAGGAGGTAGGATATGTAATTAAAAGTATTCGGATGGAGCCAAACATGGCCGACGCCATACTCTGGATGAGTAAAAAACATTACTATTACCATCTAACATAGAAAGTACTCCTGGGTCAATGTGAGCTTCTGAGCTTTCTGTCTCTGCTCTATCTTCTCTAACATAGAAAGTACTCCTGGGTCAATGTGAGCTTCTGAGCTTTCTGTGTCTCTGCTCTGTCTTCTCTAACATAGAAAGTACTCCTGGGTCAATGTGAGCTTCTGAGCTTTCTGTGTCTCTGCTCTGTCTTCTCTAACATAGAAAGTACTCCTGGGTCAATGTGAGCTTCTGAGCTTTCTGTGTCTCTGCTCTGTCTTCTCTAAGCCCCAGTGGGTGGAGGCAGATGAGCGTTCACACTGAGCCTGGTTCTGGTTCTGCTGGAGGTTCTCCTCCCTGTTAAAGGGGAGTTTTCCTCTCCACTGTCACTTCATGCATGCTCAGTATGAGGGATTGCTGCAAAGCCATCAACAATGCAGACGACTGTCCACTGTGGCTCTACGCTCTTTCAGGAGGAGTGAATGCTGCTTGGAGAGACTTGATGCAACCTGCTGGCTTTCCTTAGAGAGGAAACTTTCTCACCAACCTGGAGGATCTGATGGAAGCTGACTTTGGAAAGAGCCTGGATGATGTGTGAATTGGTGCCATATAAATAAAATTGAATTGAATTGAATTAAAAAAGAAAGGTCATTGGTTAAAGGAGTGGAGACAGCACTAACTGGGGGTCTAGTTTGCTACACTATGATGTAGAGGTGAGTTAGTTTTTTTTCTTGGGGTTTTCCTCTCCTCGCTTTCTGATTGGCTGCACCTCACATTCAGGCTGCATGCTCATATGTCCTTCGAATGGCAAGATAATCCAAGACGTTGAATATCCCCGAATTCCTCAAGTGTGAGCTTCCAGAATTGACAATACCACTGGATAGGTGTGGAAATGTTTTCAGAAAAACTGAGTGAATGTCCAGTTGTCTCTGATTTAAGCTTGTGTGCTATCTGAGGTCAGAGCGGTTTCAACGTCCTTCTCAGCAGACTAGCACTCTCTAAACACACCACACAAGGCAGGAATATCTGAGACTATTTTAGGAGCCACCCGGTAATGGGAGCATATCAGAAGGGAAGATTGGGACAAAAATCAGGTAAATGATGTTGTCATGTGAATCAGGCTTTGCCTTTACAGCCTTTACTGAGCAGCAGAGAAGCCTAATGTGCATCTCTGAGTCTTACAGAAGCATCTACATTTTACCTGCAGAGGGTGTGAGTAGTGTTGGATGGCTGTGTAGGAAACCAAGGTTATTTTTCAAATTAAAAAGAGCAACCTGAAAGGGAAAGTGTAACAAATTTGGCTTTTAATTAGCAGAAATCAAATATTTCTTTTATAAATCCATATTCTGCCAAAGTCTAACAAGGTCACATCAAAAACTTAGTTTATAAATATATAGATAGCGGTGCAGCCACCGGGAGGCGTCATATTGTGTCACCATTTTTCATTACAGCAGCTGAAAGGGACAAACTTCTTACCCATATGCGTTTCCCTTTCTGTCTTCTATATGAAGACGCGTTGTCTTCATATAAACAAGCAAAGACAACCGTAGATCACCTTTGAGCCATTTTCTGTTGAAATGGAGGACCGTTCATACTCTGGCAGGGTATCAGTGGTATCAGTGGGCCAGTAGGGCTAAGCCCTCTTTGGACAATTTTGAAATCAGATTTTGCCAAATTTACAACAAAACTGGTGCCAAACAGTCTTGTGAAAATCCCAGGGTCTTTCCATAGGACTAATGTTTCGCAGCCCTGCTCATGTAACATCTTTTTTAGTTCAGAATGATTAACAGAAGTCTCGCCTCAGTTTGCAGCTCATGTTGTTCAGCCTAGCCCAGTTTAGTCAGTGAAGGCGGACGTATCATAACGCGGGTCGAGCGTGAGTCTATGTGGCTGTGGTTTGATGGTTTGGTGGTTTGGTGGTTTGGGGTAGAGCGGGTAGGTACGATGGCGAGCAAGATTAACATTAACCAGGTGGATCATTTATGTTCTCACCCGTTTTCCTTAATTTCTTCTGAAGAAAAGCTGGAGGTGAAGAGTTTGGGGCGCAAAGACCAAATGTGTTCAAATCCAGCAAAAGGAAAAGCGGCAAAACTGGAGATTTTGTGTGACTGGCTAACGGCGAGTGTAGCTAAGAAAGCTATTTTCTGCTTTCTGTGTTTGGAGGAAACACAGCTTGGACTCAACGAGGACGTGTCGGTCTAAAACATTTATAGGTGAAACTCCTAATGCAGGTGAACTGGGTGGGCTAACTGTCAGGCTCTGTGTAAGCTGGGTTTATTGGTATGCTGTGGTGGCTTTTCAGCATTTGTCTTTGAGCTGAAAAAGGACAGCTTATAGCAAATTTTCTTTATTTCAGGTTGCATGCTTCTGTTGTTGGAATTTAATCTGCAGCATTTTATCACGTATAAATAATTATCTCTTAGCCCACCCTAAAATTATCACCACCAGCTGCCACGGCTCTTTGCCCTGCGAGAGGGAAGAGAAAGTAACCAAGAAAAGAAAAAGACCAAATAACGGGGAGAAAGCGAGTGTCTACATCAGCGTAGCTGTTACTAGCAGGTGCAGATAATTGATGAGGCAGCGCAGATTCATAACCATGCAGAGGCTGCAGCTTTCTGCTGGACAGCTGAGTTAATTCAGTCTAACAGTGAAGTTTATTGTGCCGTCATGTTAGAAACAGGATGGACACTCCTCCAGCATCTCCTCTGTCCTCCCCGCAGAAACAGGTCATTTTGCTCGTCTTCATCTTCCTCTCACTTCATCAGATGAACTCTGAGTCTGCAGGTCACCAGAAAGCATTTCACAGCGTGACTGTGGCTGTTAGCTATTAGCAGTAGCTAGGTACCAGATACATGGAGGACATGTGGACATTGTCACATCTATGTCACATTCTGTAGTTATTACGTGTTTAACGACGCGGTGCTTTGTAACTCACTTAGCGCTCCACTAGGTGTGTTTAAATCTTACACACTGGGCCTTTAGGATGACACCATCCTCACTGCTGAGCTTGACTCCTGGTGTGGACTTAACTCAGAATACATGGATCCAGTCTGGTCCTATTTTCACCTATTCCTCCTTCTCCTGGCAGGAACCAGCCTCCATAAATCTGCTTGTCCATCTGGGGGAGGTGCTTCCAGCGTGACTGTGAGAAGTTGGACATGAGTGATGAAACGCTCCGTGAACGTTGCATCTGCAGATGTTTGTGCCCAGCTGTCTCTGCTGATTCTCTCTCTCAGCTTCAGTCCAGGAGCTGCGAGATGTTTTATGATGAATCTCCATGTTTCCTCTCTCCGGGGGACACATTTCTTTTGGAAGCCCTCGATCTCTGCCTCCACTTCCTGTCGGCTCTAATGGCTTCCAGGTGAGAGGTGTTCCTGGGAGCTCGCCTGGGAATGATTATTAAAACGCTTTTCCTATCGATGCAGTCGGCTTGATTCTGACTGGACTTGACAAAGAAAAGATCTCATGTTTGGCGTAATGTTACAGGGGAAACATGGTGACTTATTTGGCCTTGCTGTGCAGCAGTTGTTAAAGAGCAGAACCTGAAACCTGAAGCGGGGTCTCTGCTCCACATTTGGTTCTCATTAGTTTTTACTTGAAACCTTGTGGAGCAGCACCCAGGCATGAGGTCATGCAGCCGGTCGCAGCCAAGGCAAACATCCTGCCTCCTCCAGAAAAATGGAGACGGAGGAAGAGGGGAAGCAGGTGGAAAGTGGAGGCCGGTTCTTCTGGAGGTGTCGGCTCAAAGTGTGTCGGAGCGCTGAGGGAAGAAAAACCTTTGGGGACGATTAGGACCTTCCTGCACCTTCATGGGAGTGATTACAGGAGCTGATGGCGTGTTTAACGCAGCTAACATATACCGTCTGACTGAACCAGACTCTGGATATTTATAGAACCAAGTGATCACAGATCATTTGATTGACTGAATCTATCCACTTTAAAATTTAAATATCATAATTTCTATGATATTATTAATGATGAGAAAATGAATCATAGATCCCGAGTAAATCCAATATATTTTATCATTCTTGTGTCTCTGTGTTCTCTCGACGCTGCTCTCTGCCATCCTGGGGATCACCTCGCGGCTCTCGGATCAGGACGCCTCTCTGGGTATCGGTACCTGAACCTGAGAGTATAGGATGTGTGTCAAGAGTCTATTCTTGTGTAATATTACATTCAGTCTGTGGTTATGAGTGTTCACGTGTGTGGGCATTAGGGTGGGAGCTTGTGAATGTGTGTCAGTAGCTGTTTCCATCCAATTCTAATGCAACTTTTGACCTTTTAAACTATCGCAAAAAAGAAAATGCACATCAGACGTGTTTCTATTTAGTGGTTCGTAGCGAATTAACCAGGAGACGCTCAGAGTCTGGTCGTCATTGGTTGGCTGTAGTAAACAGGAAGTAGACGTTAACTAGCACGGACCACAGATCAGTGATGGAGCGAGGCTTTAATGAATGTGCAGAGTTTTTAACGTCGGTCCACACGTACCTGTAGTTGCTTCCATGCCTGTTTTTGAGTGAATATGTGAGAAGACAGAACCGGCTCATCAGGCATGTGAGGCAAACACTCGCTACATCAGAACCGGCTCAACAAATGCTTCATCCTTTTTAACCGTTTACACATCATAGTTCATCGCCTCCTAGAGACGATCTACGGTACTACTGCTCTCTGGGATTGAAGGAGGGAATCAAGCAAATAAACATGGCGGCGCCCGTAACATTCAGGAAGTTATGTTTGGTTATAATTGTGATGTTTCGTTGTTTGCGTAGTCAGGCGTAGAAAGCAACCTTTGGTAATTACGAGAGAGTCGGCTTGTGGGAAGTGGTGCTCCTTGGTTTCTGGGGTTGGGTGTGTCCTAGCGGCTGCTTGACGGGGCCTGGGCTCCATGGCTCTGGGGGGGGGGGGGGGGGGGTGCTGCTTGGCCCCTCTGGGCCCATTGCTGGGTCTACTCCGGCGTAGCTGGCTGCCGGCGGAGCAAGCGGTCTCGTCACCGCAGCTCCTGGGGGCTTTGGCATTGTGGCTGATGGGGGGATTCCTGGGGTCCTCTACCCTCGGGTGGAGGGGGGGGGGGGGGGCAGCTATCCCCATGTTGGTCCCTTATTGGGTAGCTTGCTCTGGGGGTCCCTTTGGGCGTCTGGGGTTCTGGTTCCCCAGCGTCTGCCTCGGTGCTCTGGGGGTCTTTGGTTCCTCACAATCACTACTGAGCATTTTTCTCATGGATAAACCTCACAGACACAAGTTCACTCTCACCAACACCTACAGGTGGATTCAGGTACTACAGACTCACTTATATCCAGAAAACCCCTGTTATTATCTCCAGCTGTCACTTTCTACATGTCGTATTAATTAATCCAAAAAAAGTAAAAAACAAAACAACTGGACTTGTTTTCTGTAGATGAAGACGTTTCACTTCCTCTCCAGGAAGCTTTCTCAATTCAAAAAGTCTGGAGTAATGATGAGTACCAAGCTTTATACTACTGCCTAACAAAGGCCTGTAATGGCTTAGATAACATGCAGATTCAACAGAAACAGCTCCACCCCTTAGTAATGGCGGTCGTATTAATTAATCCTGTATATTCTTTAGTGATGGTTGTTCCTGTAATACTTTATCAGCTGGTTCTGCTGTTCTTTATATCTCTCTCTGCAGGTGTAGATGTAATGAACAGAGGCAGCGGACCCAGAATTCAGCCAGACCAGCAGAGGTTTGTTCAAAGGAAAGGCTCTTTAATAACAAAATCAAAAAACAAACAGGGAAAAATCCAAAAGAGACCGTCGAACCAAAAGACGGTATAAAAATAGACAGACGAGCAGGAACAGGCAGGACTGAATGGCTCAGGTTTCTGGAGAAACAGGGGGTCAAAAATCCAAAAACAAACCAACATACAGAAATTTGCAGGAGGAGACTCACCTATACTCAACAGGACAACCTGGCACTGATGTCTGGTCTCAACAGTTTATATGGAGGAGGAAGCTGGTGAAACCGGTGAGAGGTGATTGCAGCAGGGGTGGAGTTAGGCAGGTGTGCAGAATAAGTAATTAGACCAGACATCAGTGCTGAGGCTCAAAACAATAACCGAGCAGAAACCAAACCTAAAAAGCTGACAGGACAAGTGGACAGAAACTACACCAGACTGGCTAAAAAACAAAACCACCCTGAAGAACAAACCTAAAACAGAAGATAAAGCTAAGACTAAAACAGGATAACCTAACAGAAAACAAGAACCTAGACCAGATAAAAACTCAAAGCAACCAGAGAACCTAAGGCAGGAGAACAAAATAACTTAAACATAAAACCAGAACAGAAACCAGAATATTACCGTAGAAGCAGACTCAGAGGATGTTCTATCACTTTCTCCCTTTCCTCTTTCACCTTTTCTCCCTTTTAGCATTTGGTCTCATCTGTTTCTCTTCTTTCTCTTTTACCTTTTTGTTTCTCTGTCCATTGACACATATTTGGAAATAATCCCAAAATTAATTTTTTTGTTATGGTGAAAGCAGTAAGTCTCCAAATGTGAAAGCAAATCTCTTGGGCTCTCTTTGGTATTAAGACAATAATTCTAAATGCTGCACTGCCAGAAAGGACATGTAAAGAAAGAATAAATAAATAAATAAACCACTGAGCCTGGTTCTGGTTCTGCTGGAGGTTCTCCTCCCTGTTAAAGGGGAGTTTTCCTCTCCACTGTCGCTTCATGCATGCTCAGTATGAGGGATTGCTGCAAAGCCATCAACAATGCAGACGACTGTCCACTGTGGCTCTACGCTCTTTCAGGAGGAGTGAATGCTGCTTGGAGAGACTTGATGCAACCTGCTGGGTTTCCTTAGAGAGGAAACTTTCTCACCAACCTGGAGGATCTGATGGAGTCTGACTTTGGAAAGAGGCTTGAGATGACGTGATGTGAAGTGGCGCTTTAGAAATAAAATTCAAATCACTACATCCATTTTAAAATGCCCTGATTTTACTGATCAGAAGAAACTGAAAATTCATCAGTTCTTCTGTTTCTACATGAAGTAAATTCAGCTTCAGTTGCTCTCTCCCTGTTTATTTCACTAGAAAGTGGAAAGTGCCCCAGGTTCCACGGTGGTGCCGTTGACAGCAACGCAGCTCTGCAGCTAGAAGGTGTTGCCTGGACGGCACCCTAAGAGTATTTTAATCAGGGAAGAAACACTGAGAGCTGATTGGCTGATTCACCACCTCAACAATGTTTAGAATGAGCATATCAACTTCTTTAATAACCATACATTTATTAATATGTAGATAAGATCAACTTTATCATCCCCATAGAGGGAAATTAATAATAAAACAATAAAAATTGGAAAAATGTACAAAGAATATAGAACAGTGGAATTTTTATATTATTTGCAGAAATGTTCTCAATATGAAATATTTTAATATTTTTTAATTATTTGAACTGGCACTATATAAATATGACAGATTAAACTGAAATGTAGCACGACATGAAACAGGAACTGCTTCAGGGGTTCTCATGACGGCGTTCTGACTGAGAAAGACTGAAGACCTGCAGAACATCACCAGCAGCTTAGGTTCAATCATCACCTGGACTTCCTCTGACCTCATCAGGTCATTATAAAACCCTCGTTCTGCTCGAGCCAGGACTTCCTGTTACATCTGAAGCAGGACGTTCTCCGGTCTGGTTCCTGACGGTCAGTTCCTCCTCGGCCATGTCTGGAGGTTCAGGAGCTGCAGCTCAGCTGAGGAACAAACCTGAGATTCACAGCTGAGAGCTTCAAGCCAAACGTAATTTTTATTAGACTGTTTCTGTACAAAAAACACGGATCACAAGAAAACAGCTGAAGAACAGAAGACATGCATCTATTTACAGCATGGCCAGAGACAGAGAAACCAAGGCCCCGGGCAGGGGGAGCGCCCCACCCCGGGGGCTTCATTCTAAAGACAATAATTAAACATTGTGCTTTGATATACTTTGATATATTTTATATTTCACAAAGATGATAGACCTCTGCCCTCTTTCACATTGAAGTTAAACATCCAAACGTTTCTGTTTCTGCTTAAACTCTGAGCTGAAGACCTGGAGGAGACACCAGAGGAGACGGTTCCAGGTCACTGTGTTCCTTCAGCACTTCCAGTTTTACCCGTTCAGATCCACAACGTTCCACATTCTGACTGATGGAAAACTGGAAAAATGTGAAGTGGGAAAGGAAGTAACCGCAGCTGGTGCTTCACGTGTTCCGACTCCCTGCAGGTGGGATCCAGAGACGCTCCGGACTCTAAACTTATTTGTTCTGATAAAACCCTGCAACATATCTGGAGCAGTTTAGGAAACGTAAAATTTTAACCCCTTTTTTTGAAAAATCAATCGTATAAACCCAAGAAACTCAAAAGCAATCATGGAACGCCTGCTGTGGTTCTGGAGGAACTGGCTGGTTCTCTTGGATACAATCTGTGCTAAAATAAATTCTCTTTGCTCAGTTGTTCATTTCTTTCTTTTCTAAGAACAGAGAAAAATCTAGTTTGAAAACTTCCCTGGATTTCGTATTAACGTCCAGCTTCGTTCTTCGCTGCTGTAAAAGAATCAATTAAAAAACTTTTTGGAGAACCTGAGAAAAACCCACCTGAAGTCTAAAATGTTCTCCTCTTTTTTCTGCAGAAGTAAAAATATAAATCCAAAACCGTTTGAAAAACTGGACATTTTAAGCAGATTTGCTTTGTAACTAAAAAAAATGTTGGATCTTCTTAAAGATTTTGGCGTTTTCACTAAAATGTTCTTGTGTCGAAGAACCTGAGGAAATCTAATCTGGAACTGAGATACTCTCTGATCTGTGCAGAAGAGAAGGATTTCCTGAACTTTGACAGCAGGATGACCAAACTGCAGGGAACACGGTTCTGCAGGCCAATGATCCGGATCGCGTGGAACGTTACCGGAACCACTGATGCTGGAACGTTACCGGAACCACTGATGCTGACTAAATGCAGGTTTCCTGTCTGTCAAATAAAAGCCAAGCGTAGACAAGGATTTCATCCCTGATGTAGGAATATGAGGTTAGTACAAAGGTTCCTGGATGAAGACATGTGGCTTCACATGGTTCTAGGTTTCATCTTTTCTCTTCTTCTTTAGTGCTCCAACCAAAACAGTGCATTTAGAAATAACCTTGAATATAGATTTCACAATAATCCACACAGAACAAGAAAAAGCAGGAAAAACACAAAGTCTTTTACAAAAAGTTAAATATCAGAAAAAGCATTTTCTACAAAAGTGATGAAAGCGTTGATTTAACTTCCTGCTTTCCAAGGTCGATCGTCACATTGTTTTTTGTTTAAATTAGTTTTTTTTTCTTTCGTATTTTTTATTACAAAAACAGGATTGTTGTTTTTACTTGGTTACTGTTTTTACAAGATCTAAAAGGTATGAAGACATCCATGTGTTGACAGGTATAATCCAGACTATCGTTCAGGCCTAAATCACAGAAGGAACGCCCAAAGCTGACGTCTTAAATACATGGAAAATAATCACAACCAGGAGAAACAAACAGAAAAAAAAAAACAGAGTCCAAACCTTGTTCTGGTTCCGATCTAAGACTCGACACATCAGCGGAAAGAAGCTATCAAACAGGATCAAAAAAGTGAGGAAGAAGCAGGAAGTTGAACTCTGCAGCGTCCTTCTTTACAGGATATAGGACACAAACATGGCTGGAAGCTATGGTACAGAAAGGAACACGCTCCGAGCAGACGCCCCCCCCCCCGGTCCCATTTTAAAATAACATCAACTGGACTTGGTCCAGCTGGGTCCACTGGGAGCTCTGGTTCCTGTGAGAACTGACAGGATTGAAGGTTAGAGGGAACATTTCCAACCACCACAATCAGAATATTAACTGGTTTGGATCAAACTCTCTGCTTTTAATTGCAATCGCTTTAGAACGGCTGCAGGAAGCTGATGGAAATAAAACCAGGATGGCTTCTTTGTTAATTCTGGGAGAATGTTCACATTCTGACAGAACAAACTCTGGATGTCGGATCTCTTCAGTTCTCCATCAACAAGCTGGAGAAGGCTGCAGGGAAAGGTCCAGATTCACTCAGAGACCAGAGCAGGAGCAACATTCAGCTGTTCTGAAGATTAAATCTCTACAGGCTGAAACTGTTCCCCTCTTCACTCCTTCCTGTTTGAGGCAGAATTTGGGTGCAATCTAAACGCTTGTCCTTCAGCTCAGCTGTGATTTTCGGCACGTTTCTCCAAACCGAAGCTCCCGATGGACCTGACTGCTTCCCACTTAGTTCCAGAGAAAACCGTTTATTGTCTCAGAACAACAGAACCAGCTGGAGATCATCCGGTCCGCAAAGCGTCTGCCAGCAGGGGGCAGCGTGATGTGGACTGCTGGTGGTGGAAGAGAGGAAGAAGCAGCGGCGGTTCTGGCTCGGGTCTGTTCTGAGGTGTCCTCACATGGGGGGCACGATGAGGCCGGCCATGGCTGCAACACACAAACCGACCCGCAAGCAATTACTCACACATCTACTGGACAAAGCTGGTTTAACCAGTTAAACAAAAGCTCTGATTGAGAAATGAATGAAATGAGTTTTAGGCCTGAGTTCAGACCATCTATATGTAATTCATCCTGTTACTGACATGTTTGCATGTTAACATGTTTCTCTGCATCATTCATGGCTTTGCTCTACAGTGCTATATATTTAATAGGGAGAGGATTTTGTGTTGCGTTGGCTTCTGTTGACTCTTCCATAGCACCCTTACATGTCGACTCAGACAAACTTTATAGTACTTACTTCCTCTGGCCTTAATTAAACATGGTGTTGCCTTTCTGTTCTATGAGGATTATAGTCACATTTTATGCCACTGAAATAGGGAAAGCAGAACTTCATAATTCACTTTCTGGATTGTAAAAAAAACTGAGGTATTGCTGCTAAAGCCCAGTAATGTTTCTAAAGTCATGCTGATCTGGGTCCTTTATCAGATTATTTGACTCTGACAGCAACAAACCTGAATGTGAGACTGGATAATGATTTTACACTTCAGATTAAATCTGTAACCAATTCCACTTTTTATCATTCCAGACAATTGGCTAACATTAAACCTTTTCTTTCACAGCATCATCTTGAGATTTTAATTAATGCTTTTATTACAACTCATTTACATTACTTTAATGGTCTTTATGTTGTGATAAACCAGTATTTAATTAACTGACTTCAGCAGCTGCACGCCTTTCAAGTGAAATAAGAACATGTCACTCCTGTTTTGGCGTTTCTACATCGGCTTCCAGTTTGTTTCTGAATAGATTTTAAAGTTCTTTTATTTATTTGCATGGACTCAGCCATCAGTATCTGTCTGACGTGACTCAGATTAGCTCCTGTTGGTCGTCCCGAAGCCAAAGAAGAAGATGAGATTGATGACATGTTTCATGAATTGGCGCTATATAAATAAAGTTTTATTGAATTGAGAGGTGAGCAACATTTTCAGCCGCTGCCCCCAAACTGTGGAATTAGCTCCCTCTGCAAATCAGACAGGCTGATTATTTCTCCTTGGCTTTTAATTCAGTTTGAAAAGTTAGGTTTTATTTTTTATTAAATATTTTTATTTTATCTATTTTAATAGTTTTATAATTCTGATGTTTTGTTGGTTGGTCATGGTTTTATTGTGTTTTTGCTTGCTACAACTGGCAAGGTTATTTCCGTATTTTATCTGCTTATCGGTGTACGGCACTTTGGTCAATGGTGTTGTTTTTAAAGTGCTTTATAAATAAAGTTGTATTTGTTAACGGATTGTTTCATTAAAGCAAAACGCTTCATTAAATTCAAGATGAAATTATGCAAAAAATTATTAATTAGTTAAATAATGTTTCAGTTCTTCCGGTAAGTTTAATATGAAATAACAGAATTTTATTTCAATTAAATACATATACTTTTCTGAAAGTTATTGAAATCATGAGGAACTTATGTCTGAACACAGTGTTGCCAGATATGGGGGGGACACAGGCGTAATATGAGTATAAAGCTTGGTACTCATCATTACTCCAGACTTTTTGAATTGAGAAAGCTTCCTGGAGAGGAAGTGAAACGTCTTCATCTACGAAAAACAAGTCCAGCTGCTTTGTTTTTTACTTTTTTTGGAATGACCATGACCTGATGACTGAGAATCTTCACCAGCACAGGCGTAATATGCACAGATGTACACCACACGCCCCAAATACATTTATTTGTGCCAAGGAAGCTGAATCATTAATCATAACTTTGCGATGTTTACACAATGTGTAAATGAATATGTGTCTTCATGCAAAATACTTTTTTTCCTCTTAAACAAAAAGTCATTGAATTATGTATTAATGGAAAATTAATTCATTTTACATTTGAATAAAGATGCAAGCTTTTTTGTTTTTATTTACCATATTTTTCAGACCATAAGGCGCACCGGATCATAAGACGCATTAAACATTCTCCCCTAGTGTGTAACATCTCTCCTCCACGTCCACATCTCTCTATCGTCTCTGTGGGAGGACTAGGGCTGGGTATCATCTAGGATGAGCCGATTCGATACGATTCTCGATACATAGCTCACGATACGATACAATTCTCGATACATAGCTCAGCTTGATTTGATTCCAATATCGATATTTATTACTTTGAATTAATGCTCAGTGATTCAATCACCAAAATCAGCCAAATATTATGTTTATGTTCTATTTATTGATCACAGACATATTAACAGGAAAATAAAGTGCATTTGCTTCAATGCATTTAATGTGTCACAGAAACCAAAAATGTGCCCAAACATCTGATTTTAGGGACAAAGGAGCTTCTAAAATCCTGTCGGCCGTTCCACAAATTCGTCTCACTTGCTCTCCTTCGCTGTGAACTGTAATGGTTGCGCTGTAATAACGCCCCCTAGAGGTTGGGAGGTATATCGATATTGAAAGCCAGAATATCGATATTAAATCGTTTTTAAAAATATCGATATTAATCTTTATATCGATTTTTATGCACAGCCCTAGGGAGGACAGAGTAGCTGGACTGCCCTGTTTCTGACATAAGGCCAGAATAAACGTATATATTTAATTAACTCACTAGCTTTATTGATGCTAGCGCATTCTCCTAAAGGCTCCCACATACTCAGGCGTACTGTCTGCATACGGTGAGCTTGGCAGACTCCGCTCTGACTCTCTGCAGACGTTTTACCTTCATAGTCCAGCGTACTGTCGCCTACAGTTCTTGTGAAAAATTCCTACAATTCCCAGACTTCCTGGCAGTGGGACGAAGCGGTGGAACGGAGGTAAAATGTGTTTTTAGCTAGCTGAGCACCTAGAGGCGTTTCTTTTCAGGTTCCACCTGTCAGTGAGAACAGAGAGGGACTGATGCTGCGTCCTGCAGACCTCCTGCTGGGAGCAGCTCAGAGCATCAAGCTCCGTGTCTCATGCAAACAGTTTGATGTGAAGACTTCTAGTGAAGTTTATAGTGTGACACGTACCTCAATGTGCAGAGTACGCCTGGAGTACGCGCCGACCTCTGCAGAGTCAACTACGCCTGAGTAAGTGGGGGCCTTACATGAATGCTCTTCTAGTTTAGACATTACAGTCAGGCAGTCTGTAGACAGCTCAGGGGTCCTCAGCTAGTGACAGGGTACCGTAATGCTCCTAATATCCACTGAGCGGAGCGGCTTTGTGTAAGTCATACTTACACATTTTAACATTTTTGAGCGTATTGTACCTCATAGAATCAGTCAGTAAGCACAACAGTGATCACACATAAGGCAAACCATCAACTTTTAACAACATTTAGCGTTTTTAAGCGCAGCTTATAGTCCATAAAATACAGTATTTATTTTTTCGCTCCCTCTGACACACGCACATCTAATCCTGAGCCTTGTGTTCACACCAACAACAATCGTTTCTACATATTTTTTGCATGCTGTTTATATCCACATTCATACACAGTTGTGTTTAAAGCCTGGAAAAGGTTTTAAATTTCCAGGTCATTCCAGAATCTTACACTTTGCTTTCAACCCTTGAAAGAGAACCGTTTAGCACAGCTTCATGTGCTGACGCTGTAACTCCAGGTACTTCATTTGGCTGTGATTCAACATTAGTTTGTCAAATATAGAGACAACTAATTAATTAAGTATTAAAGTATAGTTTATGGGTTTGGTTTCTGCAATGTTATCAGCGTGTAAAAACTCATCTTCAGAATCTACTTTAAGCAGTAATCGGCGGTTATTGCAGCTGTAAATTACAGAAAATACGAGCAACTTTTACTCCTGTTCCAATGTCAGCATAGAACAGAAAAGACCCAGCCAATATGGCGGCGACCCAGGAAGTGGCCCAGAACGTAATGAGGCGTCTAGTATCCGTGGCCTATGGGTAGGAAGGCGGAGAGGCGGAGGGATATTTTAGCCAGTTATACTCACGGTGTCTGTAGCACAGCAGTGCAAAGCGGGTCTCTTTATAACTCGTCTATCGTCACTTGTTTTACTTCACTTTCAGAAACAAGCCCAAAAAACCACAACCTGTGACTGAGAATTTACAGAAGTCGCTTATAAATAGTGGACTTGGCAACGGTGTCTGCAAAAATCAATTAAGCAGTTAATTCTGCACCAAAATGATAACGGTGGTGCTACATGAAGTCTTTTCAGAGTTCAGTTTTTTAGTGAAATGAGACGTGGTTCTGCTCCTGGGCCCCATACGGAGCCCTCAGCTTTAAGGGGAACCATCATCGAGGCGTCTGTTAATGAATGACACCTAAACGGACCCGGCCATAATTCACAGTTCTCTACTCAGGCCTCAGTAGGTGGAGCAGTCATGTTCAATCCAAACGTTGCTGGTTCAATTCCAGCTTCCACCTGTTGATGTACCCCTCTGCAAGGCACGTTATCCCCTGTTGCCCACGGATGGGCGTTTGAAGGTGTGTGTCGGGGGGTGTGGCTGTGGAGGGAGGCGCTTTGAGTGGTGAGTAGGACCAGAACATCTCTGCAGAGATTCAGTCCATTTAGCATCTATTCCTGCCAGCGTCTGGCGCCGCAGCACAGAGCAGATAAACTAACTAACGGGTCATTTCAGATGTCTGAGACGTTCTAACCTGCGTAGTAAACTAGACTTTCTCTCCCAGTCAATCTGATGTGAACTGAATGTCCTCCTATGCTCACAGGAAGTCTGTGGGAAGAACTTCAGTTATGGATCAACTTTGTCCTCTGATCTCAGATATCATCTTAGGGATGCTGGACGGCCCGCTGTGGCCCACAGGGGGGGTGAAGGGGTGAGACGAGCAGGGGTGGGAGTGGGATGCTCACCCTGGAGGTTGCTGCCATTGGTGGTGGTGCAGGTGGGGGGCGGGGAGGTCTGTGGCCGCACGACGGGGGCGAAGGCGCTCTTCTGTTTGACTGCGGAGATCATATGGACAGGAGAGAATGAACAAGGGCCTGGGAGCAGAGGAAGAAGAGGAGGAGGTGAGGAAGACGAGGGGTGACGAGCAGGCAGACGGGCGGGGATGAGGCAGGTGAGTCATGCGGGGAGGTGGTGGGGGTGAGGATGGAGAGGAGGGTGAGGAGGAGAAGGACCGGGCCGAGGTCTGGAGGAGCAAACACGTCCAGCAAAGTTGATCCATAACCTGAAGGACTAAAGCAACCTGGTGGGAGGCGGGGCTCCAGCCACACAACCTGCTCAGGTGTGTGGGAGGAGCCAACCCGTCAGCTGGGGTCAAGCTTCCTCCTTAAAGGAACAGTTCAACATTTCCAGAGACATTCCGTCAGAGAGCGAGGCATTCAGAGACCAGCGGCAGGAAGAGGAACGGCTGGTGGTTCTGGTTCTGCTGGAGGAAGAAGTTCTTTTACCCGTCCATGTGTTCAGGACAGACAACCGAGAAGAGAAGCTAACAAGAAGGTTCTCCACCACTTGGATCCAGCTGCTGGTCCCAGTTCTGCAGTTCCTCTGGGGTAAAATCTAAAGGAAAGTTCTGGTTCTGATGGAAGTGCTTTCCTGTACAGGGGGAGTTTTCCTCTCCATTGTCACCTCATGCTTGTTGAGGAGGGCTTGTTGCAAAGTCTGGGACTGGAGTCAGTCGTACGTGTTGATAACAAGGATCTAAGAGGAATAGATGCAATACATCTGTCTGTATGATTGGACTAAATGGATCACATGATTCTGGATATGAACTGGATTCTTTAGATAAACGCCTTGAGATGAGATTTATTGTGACTTGGCACCACATAAATAACCTGAACAGAACTGAATCTGTAGGAATATGTTCTCCAGAGGTTTAAGGGAACCAACTGAAACCAACTTGTTTTGTTCTGACCCAGATCTTCAGATTTCCAACTAACCATCATCAGGCCAAGTCTCATTAGATCTGAGGAAGTTTTGCCAGAGTCTTAATGAAGCCTCTGAACTTTCCCAGCTGGCTAGATATTTTCCATGTGCTAACTCTAGATTTCATCTGAACATGTCACTCTCTGCTGAGATGAGGAATGCTCTCTGGAAAACACAGACGTGTTCCTTTCAAAAATGAAGCAGGGATGTAACATGATGTATCGCTTCATGCCAGCATCCTGTGGTCCTCACATGTCTTCATCATTCCTGTTGTTGTGGCGTTAATGGGTCGGCCCAGAGTGGGAATGCGTGAAGGATGCAGTGAGGATGTTAGTAGGGTTAGTGGATGCAGGAATGGAGGGATGGAGAGAAGGGTCAGGAGGAGGAGTCAGGGAGGAGGTGAGCAATGTGTGGTGGTGTTCTCACACACACACACACACACACACACACACACACACACACACACACACACACACACACACACACACACACTGAGAGCCTCTGTGGCAGGAAGCTGCAGCTCGGCCAGACGTTCACCTGGCAGGGAAACACGACTCCAGCTCGCTGCCACCTAAACCAGTCTCACTGAGCTTTTTCAGACAGAAACCCAAACGATGAAGCAGTCCAGGTGGGCAGCTTCTGACTTCACCGTGCTCCAAAAACACACCTGTGCCTTCTGAGCTCCGGCTGCACCAGCAGCAGCAACTGGACGTCTGCCTCCTGCAGCAGCTTCCTGTTTACCTGCTGCACACCTGGCCTCTCTGAGCTGCACTCCAGGTGGACATGGTCAGGGTCAGACCATACCTGACTGTAACATGATGTTCAAACAAACCTCCTGACATTTATTTCCTCAGATTTACCCTGAGTCCGACTGTTAAACTCTGATCCACGTTAAAATCAGCTCACATGATTCCTTAGCCCAGAGCCTGCAGGAGGACACATTCTGGCTGTTTCTGATATTTATCTAAGATCTTCAGCTGTTCCCATTCAGAACTACATTCAGTGCTTCACAAGGACAGTCGTTTCAATTAATAAATTATACTTTATTGCTTTTAAGGCTTTATGCCACATCACAATGTTGGTTTTAAGTTAGCTGTGCTGAGGTTGTTCACATGGTGAAGTGAGTCAGGTTTCTGTAATGACATTCAACATTTCACCTGGATGTTGTCCTCTGAGCAATAGTTAGGAAATGATATACAGATGCAAGTTATTGATTATACAATGAATATTATAAAAACTAACAGATTTGTGCAAATATTGTAGAGGCTTAATAAAAACTATTAAAACAACTACCAAACCTGAGCTGACTGAGCATGCTTGCATCAACATTAGCATGCTAATGCTAAGGTTTAATCATGATTATTTTCACTTGTTAAAACATTTATTCTGAAAATACTTTCATGCTAGCATGCTAATTATACTATCAGCAGGTGAACACTAATATTTACAACTAAGCATAAAGATTTTCATATTCTCTCTCTGTCTTAACCAGTCTACCAAATGTGAAACATTTATTTTGCCATGTTTCATGCTAAAGTTATCTTTGTCTCAATTGTACTCAAACATAACATCAACATGCTAAAACAAATATCTATAGCTAATTATCATGAATTTAAGTTTCTGAAATGAGCTTCAGGAAATCTCAATGGGAAACATTTAACTGACCTGTCAGTTTGAATTTCAAGCGATCTTTGACAACGTTAGGGGATCAAAATGGTGCTAACATGCTAATGATAGTATTAGCATGCTAAAGCTGGGACCCACTGGTGATTCTTCCCTTTTAGTTATAAAATTCTGTCAGCCATCAAATATTGATTTTAATTATCAAATCAGATCAACCATACTGTTAGCGTACTGATGCTAGCACGGACTAACTCTTAATCACAGACTAAATTATTTTGATCCTTAAACATTTTGGGGGGTATCTATTTCATAACCAGATGAGTTACATTGAATTACTATTTCAGATCCCAAATCTTAACAGCAATTATATCCTATATATGAAGATTGAGCTAATGATGGGAGAGATTTATGGAGTGAACTTTCTGGACGCAGCTAAACTATCACAGCACTGCTTTTAGCTTCAGCTCCTTCATGCTACCTGAAGGCAGACACTAAGGAGAAAACTCTAAGAACATAGGAAAGTCTGCTACTTTCAGCCTGACAACCATAGCAAAGTGCAGAGCATTGACGTTCCCTACCCAGCGTTCTCTAAACATCATTCCCAAACCAACGTTCCCTACCCAGCTTTCTATGGCCAACCTTCATTAACTGATGTTCTCAAACCTCCATTCCCTAAAAGGTGTTCCCTGATCGATGTTCCCTAACAGTGCCACAGAAGTCCCAAATGGTCACACCTCTCCAGGAGAAGTTCTCCTCCTCCTCATCCTACTGACCCCCTCTGATGAATGACGTGTTAAACGTTATCCAGACATTAACTCACTTGCGTAAGCAGAGTTGGCGGTGGATCCGTTGAGAAAGCTGGGAGAGCCGGGGACGCCCAGGTTGGTCATGCCCGCTGCTCCGTACCCGTTCATGGTGGACGTGATGGTGTTGTAGTTGGACTGCTGAGGTGTGGAGCTTGGCACGTATCCTCGAGGAGACACACTGTTTGAGTTACGGGAATAACCTGAGAGAAGTAGAAAAACAAGCCATTTGTTGTCTGTTCACATCCTGAACCATCACACAGACATAACCTGAAAACGGGGATTTCACTTATTAAGGTTAAGGTTACATGTGGTGAAAGAACCAAATGATGAAATGAAAGTAAAACAGAGGTCCATGATGAGCATCTGCCTGTACAGCATCATTGTGAATATTAGTTCTGCTTTAATCAAGCACGATGGGAATAAAGCCAGAAAAGGTTCGTCTATCAATCATTTCTGAACACCACCAGGAGCGCAAACATCGTCAATGCTTCAGATCAGTTGATTTTCTGGACTTATTCTCTGGAAAAGGACTTTTACAAGACAGAGACACGTCCTCTGTGGTGACATCATCACCTCGCCGCACCGCAGGCCGAACGGCCGGTCCGTGACCCGGTCCGTGACCCGGTCCGTGACCCGGCCTCAGACCCGGTCTCAGACCCGGCCTCGGACCCGGCCTCAGACCCGGCCTCGGACCCGGCCTCGGACCCAGTCCGTGACCCGGTCCGTGACCCGGTCCGTGACCCGGCCTCGGACCCGGCCTCAGACCCGGCCTCAGACCCGGCCTCGGACCCGGTCCGTGACCCGGTCCGTGACCCGGTCCGAGGCCGGGTCTGAGGCCGGGTCACGGACCGGGTCACGGACCCGGTCCGTGACCCGGCCTCAGACCCGGTCTCAGACCCGGCCTCGGACCCGGCCTCGGACCCAGTCCGTGACCCGGTCCGTGACCCGGCCTTGGACCCGGCCTCAGACCCCCCCAGCAGCACCAGGGAGCCCACTGCATTCCAGTTTAATTCCCACCAGGAGCAGCAGGCGATTGGAAACACATGGAGCTGTTGAGGAGAAAGTACTGGTCTGAGAGTTTGGACCTGACGGGCCAGGGCGGCAGCAGCGTGGGAAGCAGAACCAGATCCACTTCCTCTGAATCTAAAACATGTGTCGGCCACTGGAGGCAGCTAGTGGGGACGTGGGTCCAGTGAGTCTACAGGGCTGGCCATCTGCCCGCTGGGCTGACCCAGGCTGTGATAATGTCATCACAAAATGTAGAAATGTATGTATTCAATTCATTTATGAATAATAAATGATGTATTAATATTATAAATGAATAAAAGTATTGATAAACTGATTTTTTTCACTGCAACGGTATATGAGACATGAAGCGTTAACCCTTATTCTCTTGCTGATGTTCAGACTTTAACTTTTTATTCAACGTGGATGTTTGGCCTAATTGTCTCATGAATATGAACGTTTACTTCATGAAACACTGAAACGTCGTCGCTAGCTGCCTTTGTTTGACAACTACTTTCACTGGAGGATGGGAGCTGTGCTCATCTCTGGCATTTTCCCCGTGGTTGCTCTCTTCCGTGTAGGCGACTGCGCTTCCTGTGAATTTCAGAAACAACCCACTGTGACCAGATATCCTCTGGTACGCCGTGTGTCTCTGCATATATTATACGTAATCATGGTGGGCCGCCATGACCAGGAAATGCCAGGACCATTTACCGCTCCCAGTCCAGTCCTCTACAGCACCGACCGCATGGTGGACCACACAGTTCAGTGTTGAGGGCTGTTAGAAAGATAACCCTTAAATCTAATCTGTGTCCTGCCCAGAACAGTGAGTCTGGTTCAGAATCACTAAAGTTCTCTGAGGCTCATCAATCTTGAGTCTGCAGCAGAATCCCAGATATTTTCCTGTTGAACGACCGGCGGTTGTTCCCTGATGATGATCTCTGTCTGCTCCTGCATGTGAAGCTCTCCTCTCAGCTTCAGTAACAGGTCAGAGGAGGAAGCGGTGGCACCGCGCTGCTCTGAATTAGCCTGGTAAATTAGCTGGCAGGTCCATGGGATGTTTCCATTAATGCTTTAATCACAGAGGATAATTACTGAGCAGCAGGGAGGGCGGCCGCAGCTCCTTGGTGTAATGTTTCCCAGCGAACAGAAACTTCCCATGACCTCATGGATTCCTGAGAGGTGTTTGCTGCTGGATGGGAGAAGCAGATGGGGGAGGTGCAGGTGGGAAGGTCTGCTGCTCCGTCTGCTTGCTGCTGAGGTGCGTTCACAAGCTGCAGGTTTTTCTGAGCTCCGTCTGCAGAAACCAGAGCCCTGAAGACTGCCGATGTTTCAGGACTCACCCTGGTCGGCCTGGGACGCCTCGCTGATGTTGACGGCCAGCTGACTGCTGAACGAGTTGACGGCCATCATCCCGGAGTGAGCGGCGGAGCCGGTGAGCGACGGCAGCTGGTTGTGGCTGCGGGGGACGCTGTAGAGCGCCTCGGTGAGGTCGGCGGCTCGCTTCAGGATGATCTCCTGCAGGAAGGGAGAAGAAACAGAGACACGGCATCAGATCCAGACCAGGCTCAGTTATCAACGACTCTATAGGTCGCTCTAAAGACGCATTCACAAAGAAATGTAGAGCATGGTCCGTAACTATCGCTCCACCTGCAGCTGGAATCCTAGAATCTATGTTTCTAACAACTAAACCAGTGCTGACTTTTATTATTATCATTCTGATGATTTTTAAATGCATGTTTAAGGAAGTAAAGAATAAAGCTGACATCAGGAGTAGCTTTTAAGTTAACATGCACATTATCCCATAATGGGTTCTGATGCTTCTGCTTTGCCGGGTCATCTGCTCTGGTAAGGCTGGCAGTCAGCTGCTTCACAGGGTCGGTATCTCACTTCCTCTCAGGGCTTCATTTACTCCAGAGATCATCATTAGCTTCTAACAGAAACATCTAAATCTGATCTCCGGTACCAGAGAGGTCTAGTTGGGTCAGCAGCATTAAACCAGGTCAGCTGTTTGGGACTTCAGAACCAAATGTCTGTCCACCTCAGACCAAATGTCTGAGGTGGACAGACACCAATTTGGGCCAATGTAAGGGTGTTGAATGAGCGGGCCAGATGTCAGGTTCAGAATGGACATTTTTATTCAAAATCCTGCCTGACCTGTCAAAATAAAAGCCTAAAACTGATATACAAAAACATATTTTTCCATCTGATGGTCCCTGAAAAATCTCCCAGACTTTATGAAGTCTGATGAAGCTTCCTGCCAGGAGCTGGGTGGGAACGTAGCACCTGAAGCTGCGGCCTCACCTGGTTGTTGTGCGGCATCCCATAAAGCGCCTCCACCAGGTCGGCCGCTCGCTTCAGCAGAACCTCCTGAGAATGACAGAAAGTTCGGTTCAGAAACTCACACTTTGTCCTGACTCTGACTAAAACAAGCTGCTGAGGTGAGGACAGATGTTTTCCCATCAGGACAGGCGGCCAACCTGGGGGCCAACGGCTCTCAGCATCAGAGCACTCAGAAATAAAGATCAGACGGAGGAATGAGGGGAGAAACTGTGAAAGGAAGAGAAGAAACTAGAATGGAACAGACCAACGGAGAGGGAGCAAAAGCAGATCTAAAAGAAGCTGAGACAGAAAATGAAGCAAGGAAGCAGGTTGGAGGGTCCAAAAATAGACCAAGCAAACAGAAACCTGATCATACGACAGACAAGGAGGAATAACAGAGGAGGTGAGGAATCCCAGAGGAGCAGGCGTGAGGAGGTGGAGGCCTCTGCTGGAGCTCCCACAGGTATTACACCTGAGAGGAGTAACAGCTGAGAGACACATCAGCACTTTGAGCCCGAATGAAACAACAGAGAAAAGCAGCTGGTCCTGCCTCCACCTGCAGCTTCCTGTCCTCCTCCATCACACCGACACATCCGACACCAGCAGAACCATCAGACACTCAGAGCAGAACCTCTAATGCAGCTTCAGGCGCTGACTGCAGGTGAACCAGCTGTCCTGGAGAACAGGTAACAGGGACAGACACGCCCACTTTGGATGGTACCAATATTTTAAGTTTTCACGCTGAAGTCCCGCTGGCACAGTTTAGGATGGCAAACACACAGATTTAACTTGAAAGTAACATTAAAGATGTTTACTGAATGTTAACAAAGGTCTTGTGTAAAAATATTCTATATTTAGAGACATAAACAATGACAAATATTAGTTATTGGTAACTCCTAATAATAATCAGAAGGTTTAAAGGTAAAGAGCTGAAATCAGACTTGAATCAAAGACAGTGGGGATGTGCGATAAAACATCTGGATGGTGGCATCATGTGACGACGTCAGCATAAAGAATAAATACAATACCAGTGAAAATTCTGGAGCTCTACTCGCCCCGCCTGGTTCTACTCGCCCCGCCTGGTTCTAAACGCCCCGCCTGGCTCTACACGCCCCGCCTGGTTCTAAACGCCCCGCCTGGTTCTACTTGCCCCGCCTGGTTCTAAACGCCCCGCCTGGCTCTAAACGCCCCGCCTGGCTCTACTTGCCCCACCTGGTTCTAAATGCCCCGCCTGGCTCTACTCGCCCCGCCTGGTTCTAAACGCCCCGCCTGGCTCTAAATGCCCCGCCTGGCTCCACACGCCCCGCCTGGTTCTAAACGCCCTGCCTGGCTCTAAATGCCCCGCCTGGCTCCACACGCCCCGCCTGGTTCTAAACGCCCCGCCTAGCTCTACTCGCCCCGCCTGGTTCTAAACGCCCCGCCGGGCTCTACTCGCCCCGCCTGGCTCTACTCGCCCCGCCTGGCTCTACTCGCCCCGCCTGGCTCTACTCGCCCCGCCTGGTTCTAAACGCCCCGCCGGGCTCTACTCGCCCCGCCTGGCTCTACTCGCCCCGCCTGGTTCTAAACGCCCCGCCGGGCTCTACTCGCCCCGCCTGGCTCTAAACGCCCCGCCTGGCTCTACTCGCCCCGCCTGGTTCTAAACGCCCCGCCTGGCTCTACTTGCCCCGCCTGGTTCTAAATGCCCCGCCTGGCTCTACTCGCCCCGCCTGGTTCTAAATGCCCCGCCTGGCTCTACTTGCCCCGCCTGGTTCTAAATGCCCCGCCTGGCTCTACTCGCCCCGCCTTGTTCTAAACGCCCCGCCTGGCTCTACTTGCCCCGCCTGGTTCTAAACGCCCCGCCGGGCTCTACTCGCCCCGCCTGGCTCTACTCGCCCCGCCTGGTTCTAAACGCCCCGCCGGGCTCTACTCGCCCCGCCTGGCTCTAAACGCCCCGCCTGGCTCTACTCGCCCCGCCTGGTTCTAAACGCCCCGCCTGGCTCTACTTGCCCCGCCTGGTTCTAAATGCCCCGCCTGGCTCTACTCGCCCCGCCTGGTTCTAAATGCCCCGCCTGGCTCTACTTGCCCCGCCTGGTTCTAAATGCCCCGCCTGGCTCTACTCGCCCCGCCTTGTTCTAAACACCCCGCCTGGCTCTACTTGCCCCGCCTGGTTCTAAATGCCCCGCCCGGCTCTACTCGCCCCGCCTGGCTCTAAACGCTCCGCCTGGCTCTACTCGCCCCGCCTGGCTCTACTCGCCCCGCCTGGTTCTAAACGCCCCGCCTGGCTCTAAACGCCCCGCCTGGCTCTACTCGCCCCGCCTGGTTCTAAACGCCCCGCCTGGCTCTACACGCCCCGCCTGGTTCTAAACGCCCCGCCTGGCTCTACTTGCCCCGCCTGGTTCTAAATGCCCCGCCTGGCTCTACTTGCCCCGCCTGGTTCTAAATGCCCCGCCTGGCTCTACTCGGCCCGCCTGGTTCTAAACGCCCCGCCTGGCTCCACACGCCCCGCCTGGTTCTAAACACCCCGCCTGGTTCTACTTGCCCCGCCTGGTTCTAAATGCCCCGCCTGGCTCCACACGCCCTGCCTGGTTCTAAATGCCCCGCCTGGCTCTACTTGCCCCGCCTGGTTCTAAATGCCCCGCCTGGCTCTACTCGCCCCGCCTGGTTCTAAACGCCCCGCCTGGCTCTACTTGCCCCGCCTGGTTCTAAATGCCCCGCCCGGCTCTACTCGCCCAGCCTGGCTCTAAACGCCCCGCCTGGCTCTACTCGCCCCGCCTGGCTCTACTCGCCCCGCCTGGTTCTAAACGCCCCGCCTGGCTCTAAACGCCCCGCCTGGCTCTACTCGCCCCGCCTGGTTCTAAACGCCCCGCCTGGCTCTACACGCCCCGCCTGGTTCTAAACGCCCCGCCTGGCTCTACACGCCCCGCCTGGTTTTAAACGCCCCGCCTGGCTCTACTTGCCCCGCCTGGTTCTAAATGCCCCGCCTGGCTCTACTCGCCCCGCCTGGTTCTAAACGCCCCGCCTGGCTCTACTTGCCCCGCCGGGCTCTACTCGCCCCGCCTGGTTCTAAACGCCCCGCCTGGTCCTACTTGCCCCGCCTGGTTCTAAATGCCCCGCCTGGCTCCACACGCCCTGCCTGGTTCTAAATGCCCCGCCTGGCTCTACTTGCCCCGCCTGGTTCTAAATGCCCCGCCTGGCTCTACTCGCCCCGCCTGGTTCTAAACGCCCCGCCTGGCTCTACTTGCCCCGCCTGGTTCTAAATGCCCCGCCCGGCTCTACTCGCCCCGCCTGGCTCTAAACGCCCCGCCTGGCTCTACTCGCCCCGCCTGGCTCTACTCGCCCCGCCTGGTTCTAAACGCCCCGCCTGGCTCTAAACGCCCCGCCTGGCTCTACTCGCCCCGCCTGGTTCTAAACGCCCCGCCTGGCTCTAAACGCCCCGCCTGGCTCTACACGCCCCGCCTGGCTCTAAACGCCCCGCCTGGCTCTAAACGCCCCGCCTGGCTCTAAACGCCCCGCCTGGCTCTACTCGCCCCGCCTGGTTCTAAACGCCCCGCCTGGCTCTAAACGCCCCGCCTGGCTCTACTCGCCCCGCCTGGTTCTAAACGCCCCGCCTGGCTCTAAACGCCCCGCCTGGCTCTACTCGCCCCGCCTGGTTCTAAACGCCCCGCCTGGCTCTAAACGCCCCGCCTGGCTCTACACGCCCCGCCTGGTTCTAAACGCCCCGCCTGGCTCTACTCCCCCCGCCGCGCCGCCCCCCCCCCCACCCCCCCTCATGTGTTCAGTGCTCTGGTTCTGGTCCAGGAAAGACCTGCAGACAAACCGTTGGGCCAGTGTGAACCCATTAAACCCCGTCAGTTTTGGGACCGCCAGCATTCAGAACCCTGCGGGATTCTGTTGAAACTGCTTCAGCTCAGAGAGGTTCCTGACTCAGATCTTTGTGGAACATCTCCTGAGGGAACACGGTTCTGGTGGTTTGGATCAGAGGACGGTCTCTGCAGGGATTCCCAGCGTTCTGTCCCCTCAGGCTGAGAGGAGAACGCCATGAAGCACGTGACCTTCCCTCTCAGCCAATCAGAGCGCCTGTACCAGAACCAGCAGCCGGTTCTGTTGGTCTTTTTAGAACTACCAGAAGTGACGGCCCAGACGGATCCACTGGATCTTCATCTGTGGATCCAGAGGTCGGTTCTGTTCTGTTCTCCTGCAGATTTATTCCTGCTGGTTCTTCTGTTTTGTTCTGGATAACTTCCTGGGTCAGAGGAATGTCCTGCAAGTTTCTGAGGAGCAGCTCGGTTAGGGTTCAGACGGACCGGGATACCTGGTTCGGACCTGTCAGAACCGGGCGGAGCCAAGGACCTTTTCCTCCACCATCAGAACCACCAACTTGTCATTGACCAGATGGCTCAGAACATCTCATCAACAGCCCAGCTGACAGATCCAGAAAGGTTCTCCAGAAGCTTGTATTTGGGTCTGGTCTGGCTGAGGAAAACCTGCTCTTCCTCCACCTCCTCTTCCTCCTCCTCCTCCTCTTCCTCCTCCTCCTCCTCCTCCTCTTCCTCCTCCTCCTCCTCCTCTTCCTCCTCCTCCTCCTCCTCCTCCTCTTCCTCCTTCTCCTCCTCTTCCTCCACCTCCTCTTTCTCCTCCACCTCCTCCTCCTCCTCCTCTTCCTCCACCTCCTCCACCTTCTCCTCCTCCTCCTCCACCTCCTCTTCCTCCTCCTCCTTCCTCTTCCTCCTCTAATCTTTCTCTCAGACTCAGACTAATCTGAGGAGAGCAAAGCGTGTCGGCGCTCCTTCCTCTGGCTTCATTAATCTCCATTAGAAACACGACTTAGTTAATGTCTCCTTCGCTCGCTGCAGCAGCTGCTCGCCTCCTGCTCGCCTCCTGCTCGCCTCCTGCTCGCCTCCTGCTCCCTCACACGCTCCACCGAGGCCTCCTGCCTTCATGGCGCCCCCACAGGTAATGACGCCTCAGAGGTTCGCTGCTCCCCTCACAGGAGGCGTGTCTCTGGAGCTACCTGTGCAGGTGTGGCTCTGCATGCATCCACCAGACCCCATCTGATCAGCTCCAACTACAGAGGTAGGAGCCCGGCCTCCTCCTCCTCTTCTTCCTCCTCCTCTTCCTCCTGCTCCTCTTCCTTCTGCTCCTCTTCCTCCTCCTCTCTGACTGAGCAATTTGTTTTCAGATACCTTGAAGGATAAGTTTCAGTTTGTGCTTCTGCTGTCTCTCTCTCTCTCTCTCTC